>NC_091126.1:12035686-12103186 GCF_040183065.1 Periplaneta americana | reverse complement strand
TACGCTAGCAAAATTTTGCGAAATTTTCGTACTCCCATCTCGTTCAAAGAAAAGATAGCATAAACAATTTATTTCTTGAACCGGTAGTAATAACTGGTCCGTTGACATGTTCGCTCATAAGCCATTAACATATTGTTTTTACGTTGTGCTCATTACAAACAATACAGCAGAACACATCGCCATGACACAACAGTGCACGATGCCATTCGTCTGCTAATTCCCGCCCTATACAAGAACCAATCAGATTCACTGATGGCGGCTGATGGAGACTACCACCACCTCTGCAAGTTGATGGCACCGGTGCGACACCGGTGGAGCATCAATGACGTCATCGGTGGAATTCGGAACACGGTGATGACATCGGATTGCTCACCGGTGAGAATCGGAATACGCTCATATATGGCATAAGAAGCGAGACATTGGATTGTCTCTTTCTCATTGGCTGGAACCATTCAGCATGACCTCCATTAGTCTACAAAATTACCCAAGATAATGCTTCTAAATTATAATTTATCAACTGAACCTTATAACGAAGTACAATTTTTTGCATTACATCTCTATTTAACTCTGGAAATTTCAGGTTTGTCTTAATTATTTTCCATACTTAACAAATGCAGTATTTTGATTTCACTCTCGCTCGGGAATATTCGGCACGGTTCGGAAATGCCCGTTGACAGGTTACATCAAACAAGTAAATAGAATCGTGGGTTACGATACCATGTCAATTCGTTACTATTCTTTTGAACGACGATTCGTTACGATTCTTTTGAACGACGATTCGTTCATACCACGAATCGATTCTTACGATTCTTTATTATTATGGTCTTACTAATAAAAACTCTTTATACAGACGTTTAACTGTCTTATACTTATACAACGAGTAGCTCATTTATACGTCGTGTGTAAATTCCTTACTAATAATCACTCCATACATCGTGTATAACAGTATAACTGTTACACAGCTACTTCATAGTTTCGTCATTACTTCGTTACGAAAGGTAATAGAATATCTTAGGTTCTCTACTGGATCCGGTAGAGCGCTCTAGTGTGGCGTATTAAATATCGATAGTACAACTGGCTCTAATCGATTACCACACTACATTTTGGTCAAAGAGTACAAGCTACAGCAATATTATTCTAATAATTCTATGATCTTTGGTTTGTTCTTCTGTGGTTACAAGGTAAACATCATCATAAAATGGCAGTCGATACGAACAGCTGTTAGACAGTCGATACGAACGCTATATACAACGCTTAAGCAAGGGGTTTCGTGTATATAACTACTGCAAAGCAATTCCCATTGTATATTGCCTGTTTATACGTCCATAGCTTATTCACGGTTTATTAGTAACGTTTTCTGTCTCAACTCTGCATAAGTCTCGTATAAAAACTATGCACGGTTTATTAGTAAGACTGTTAGTCGTTCGAATGAACGATTCGTTCACGAATCGACCCAACTCTAATCGATACTGTAGGCACAATTAATCACCAAGTCTAATGGAGAATGTAAGGAAAGATACAATTTTATAATTATATAAACCATGACACTCCTCACATTATTGTACGATTCCGAAATATCTACATGAGAAATGAATTGAGGTGGCACAATTGAGATTACTGAGACCTCTAGCGGGATACACTCTTTACGTCCGGAAAACTAATACGGGGATAAGAGAAGAATTAAATTCGGAAAATATTGTAACAAAAATAAATACATACCAGGAAGAATGGCTGAATTATATAAAAGTCATGAATCCCAATAGAATTCCATGTATGATATGCAATTAATAGACCTAAGGGCAAAAGATGAATTGGACGATCCATGAAACGCTGGAAAGATCAATCTATTCCCTATATCTTGGAGACGGAACAGACCAAATGAATGGCCTAGTCTAAGTCGATGATGATGATGATGATGATGACGATGACGACGACGACTTAGTATTGGCACTATATGAACTATAACAATTTTGTTGGGCCACCTGTGCTTATCTTCTTAAATAGTTTTTTATAACATTAACGTTTTCGATACTACTTATGTATCATCATCAGATGTTAGAGCATTATGTTAACAATATGTAATGAAAACCTAGCCTCATGGTGTTTTATGAATTTACTATTTGGTTTCATATTACTTATCGTAATGTCTAAGCCCTGTTAGAGTTAACATAGTGGTAGTTCGTTGTGATTTCTTAGCCTAGGTCAGTGTTTCTAGTTCACAATAAAATACAAGTCGCTGACTAGACTAGTCTAGTTCAAGCCATGCAACTAACAAGAACAACACGACAAACAGCAAAATCACACGCACGGCTTTGCTAGATTCACGGAGCTCGACATTGAACCGCTTGTAACTACATACGTCTAATCACCGATACTTGCATATTAGTAGACATCAATGAACTTTAAACAGTTAAGTTAGAGTGATACGTGTCATAAGTGAAAAGCCCAGTATGGTCTTAATAACAACATACAGCATAGACAACTACAGAAATTCAGCGACTTCAAAAAGTGCTCCGTTATCCAGACAATGATTTTTTAATTAGGACCAGCAGAAACCACCCTATTTCACGGCATAAACGGTTCACCAACACAGCCATTCCAACAAGCTCACATAGAACTTTACATGTTATATTTTATATAGTATTTTTAAATTGTTTATGCTCGACCATGCCGAAATGTAGTAATTATACACCTGGTAGCAGACCTTCAATGCATGTCATTAAAGTACACCTACTCATTAAAGGTCAGGTCTTTCAGCCAATGACGACTCAGGTTACAACTGTTCAGCCAATGACAGGTCAGCTTTCTACCGTTATAAAACCGCAAGTATCGATTATTCTCGGATATGCAATCGAAAGAGAATTAGCGAAAAGTCACGGAGGCTGGAAATCCAATACTGTCGCAGAAGGTTATGTTCTGTTACTATAATAATTAGCGTTAATTGTAAGTAATATTCAAATAAATTCAATTTGTCATCTCGTTTTTCAATGTCTAATTTAATTTCAATGTTATCTCTGTAGGTTCTTATGGCCTAGCAAGGTCAATGTGAACATCTGTTCCTCGGAAAAATCAATACTTTCGCGTCTGCGCACATCTCACAATATACGGGACATTGGCCAAGGTCAGATACAAAGAAAATTAATAATATCAAGTTAGAAATATGGTCGAGCATAAAAAGTCGTATGAAACTCGCCTATAATGGTAATTAAGAAGCTCGTGTGAAATTATGAAACGAGCGCAAGCGAGTTTCATAAATATCCATACTCGCTTCTTAATTACCTTCATTATAGGCTCGTTGCATAATGTACTATTAAACTTTATCTTATTGTATTTTACATCGTATTTTAATTGTATTTTATTGTGAACTAGAAACAATGACCTAGGCTAAGAAATCACAACGAACTACCGCTATGTTAACTCTAACAAGACTTAGACATTACGATAAGTAATATGAAACCAAATAGTAAATTCATAAAACACCATGAGGCTAGGTTTTCATTACATATTGTTAACATAATGCATTAACATCTGATGATGATGATACATAAGTAGTATCGAAAACGTTGATGTTATAAAAAATCTATTTAAGAAGATAAGCACAGGTGGCCCAACAAAATTGTTATAGCTCATAATAGCAGCTTATCGGCACACAACAAAATGAAAGTTAGTATTGGCAGCTAATATTTTGTACCTAGCCTTCGATCTCCTGTACAGTAATTCCGCATCTACGACTCCCTAAGGTGACAGACTACAGTCACTAATCGCGATTATCGACCTAATCGCGATCGGGTTTGTAGTGTGTCACCGTCCCGATCGCGATCAGGAGCTTAATCCTGTTTCCAGAACAAGATAATCGCGCTGAGGCACGACCCACTGGACGAAAGTAACATTTTAGTTATCTTTGGTTTCGAATCGCCTTGATTTATATTATTCAGGACGCCGTGATAGTTTCTGCTGTGGAATTTTGTTACCCCTTCCATTGTATTATATGAAATAGGAACTAAAATGAATGGCTAGCAAATGAATAGTGGAGAAATTTAATGCAGATGTGAGAAAAAAAATTATTAACAAATGACGAATTATTAATATATATATATACAGAGAGAGAGAGAGCAATAGAAGACTGTTGAAAGATGTTTCATTTCAATTAATAATGGATTACAAACTGGAATTGGTTTCTTTTTCAGATTTGCAATTTCAGTCTCCAATACGACGCTATCGTTGAGGTTAGGGTTGATTTTAAAAATATATTTTATTACAAAATAATATAACTTTCTGGCATGATGATACAAATTTTATAGGTTATAAAATCTCTTTTAAAATAATATAAATAGTAATGATATAATTCGTGTCAGTTTACATTGGAAAACATATAACAATTTTAACAAATAAATTCCCATATCAAGCAGCAAGAAACAACAAAAAAAGAAAGAAACAAACAAAAAAACAAAGAAACAATGAACAAACATCAAAAGAAAGTATGAACTTCAGGTGTTGTCCAGGAGGGAAACAAACATATACGTATGTACATAGAGAAAATTGTTTCCTCTATGGTAATTCAGCTGTTGACCAGACGGGATCTAGTGTGTCACCACATTTTCGGTAATCGCGATCGGACCTGATCGCGATAAGTGCTAATCGCGATTGGTACTGTAGTCTGTCACCAGTATAAGAATGGTAGGCCTGGAGGCTTGGTTTGTATCTGTGTTCACTATTGAACCAGGGACAGAGAACTCGGAAGAACAATATAAATTTGAGTATACTTTCCAGTCGCAGTATTATGGAACACACCTTCATCAGAAATATATCAAAGTTACCAATAGTCGCCTTTTTTAGGTTTCTAAACTGCTGCTAATATCGCTTCGTCCGACTTCACGTTGTGACCTTCCCCGCGTTTCAGAGGAGTGCAGTGGAGGAAAGCGACGCTTTGTTTTGAACCCTGTCGATTCGTTCGACACAGAGTTCGTTATTGATTGATGGGCCTTGTAAATACGGAGATTATTCACTGACGATGATATTGCTAATAATTATAAACTCTGTTGAATGCAGACGTAGCATTTTAAAAAGGTTCTCAGTACTAACAGCAGTATTTAGTGCATGACAAAAGGAAAGCAACTCTCTGTGCCAATCTTTCTTTCTGTTTTATTGTCACGCGAAATATAGGCCTATAGAAAGCTATTGCGTATGTGCAATATTGAAACATTGTGACGGCAACAAACATTTCTGACTTTCTAACAGAGGTCTGCATCGGACGTTTTCGCTCGAGAGCTAAATAGTTCATAACATAATCCGATAGGTAGCGCACATGCATGATTGGTAAAATTGTCGCGAGTGATAAATCCTCGAAATCATTTCAAAATTTTGCAGTGTTTAACTAACCTCTCCATAGTACAACTACAAAACTTGCTTTAAAATGTAATATAAATGTTGTAGGTAAATGTTTTTCCCCCTCCCCACACAGGAGTGATTTTGTTTTTGCCACATCTGATTGATGTTATTGGATGTAAATGTAATTATTATAAACGGAGAACACAATCACGATATTGCAAGAACTGTATCAAGTTTTCTAGTAATAGTAATAATAATAATAATAATAATAATAATAATAATAATAATCTCTAATAATTAGTGTATCAATATTTGCGTCTGTAACAGTTGTGTTATATTTTCTGTGACATTATCTCTGTACTAATATTGTTATTAATCTACTGCTATATCAATAATATTTTTTAAAACGTTTCTACATTGTCGCAGTATATAGACGGAACACTATGTATGGACCTATCATATTATATATGTGGCAAATCAAATATTTAATAATTATTAATTAGCAATAATAACTGTATATCGAAGTTTTTCATACTATTTCATTTATAACTTCATGTTACTGTTTTGGTACGTTCCATTAACGTTTGTCATAAACGCAGAAAATAAAGCCTTATTTTTACCGTGTGGGCAAAACATATGTGTATCTTATCTGTCGCCTTCCATACAAGATAAGACATGTCGGTGAGATGACCTTGTACTGTGCTTCTATTTATTACGAGCGTATCACGACCGATCTTATCTCGCTCGAGGGTGCGACATTCGACCGAGTTCAAGCGAGCGATTTAACTCCAATGCAGCACTCTGCTTTCTAATAATCTAATATAAATTCTGTAGGCTACAATTCGGATAGGTTTGAAAATACCGGGTCACATCAAATGTTTAGATATAGCGGCGAGTCGCATGCGACCCGCGGACCACGGATTGTGTACATTGGTCTAGGCAATCTTTTAAATCTTGGACAATGCGAACCTGAAACGTCGGGGATATAGTTTCGTCACTTGGTTAGAAATCAAACATTATTTCTTGTCACTTCAGTCGCTGTAAAAGCCTGATACCTTACGTCAGGCATGTCAATTGATGCCCACAGGAGCAAGCGCGCGCTTCAGAGCTCAGGAGAGCCTGAGCGCTTTACAGCGGAAAGGAAAGAGACAGACAAAAGAGGTAGTATATGCCGCTTGATCGAGATATATTCAGGGATGGGCAGTACTGAATCAATAGACAAAGGGAAGAGAACTTATTAAAACTGTATCCATGTTAATTTTTAGATTTGTCTGAGAAGTATAAGTGCATTATAAGAATGTAAGTTTTAATTTTAATGCTCATTTTTCACAAGTTTGATTTTTTTATTCAAAAGAAATATTTTCTCAACTTCTTTTTTAGAAAAGTGAAATTTTCAGATATAACCCTATTTATTTAGTAGCCTTACAGAATGTTTTCGTAAATCTAATATACCGTAAAACGATTACTGAAGATAATGTACTGAAAATTTTGAAAATATTCGCATGGAAATTGTTTGTAAGGAAATGAATTAGCAAAGCAACTACTGTTACATCATAAGCAAAAGATACGTGTCCATGTGTTGTAAAAATGTCAGCTCTATAGCTTCAGCACATTTCGAGAAAATAATTTAATATTCTGATGATAGGAAGTTGCTCACCAATATCACCTTAAAAGCATAATGCGATAAGAGTTTTGTTATGGAATATTAGTTACATTTAAAACTTATACAGCACCTAGGTAACTTTGCTTTGTACTGTAATATTGTTTTGATTAGTGTATTGATTACTTTTATAAGGCTAAAGGTGCCATCAATATCAATTCCAACTTATCATGTGATACTCAATCTCTCTCTTTTTTTTAGGGATATCACTTTCTTTATGAATGATGTGTTTCGTCCATTTAGTAGAGTATAGTTGTACTACTATGGAATTTATGTGAATATTCCTTCTTAACTTTTTATTGTGTTATTAACATTTAAAACACAACTGCAATATTAATAAATTGGTATTAGTACTTTTGTTTTACAGACAATATAGATAATATTAAACAGAAAGAAGCCAAATAAAAATAACGACATAACATTTCAATTTCCGTTGAAGTTTGTACACCACTGTTTTCTTAATCCAACAGGCTGCTTATTCATATACACAACCCTTCCTCTTTCCATTCTTAGCCCTTGATGCCCACGCACGACGTCAAGGTCAGAAAAATGCGCTTGCTTTGACATCATTGCCTTACGTCAAGAAATGTTATCTATCGAAATTCAAGTGAGTCCGTCCTGCTGAACGCATGGGGCAAGTTCACAATGCACGACGCTAAATTCCACTCCATTGTGACGTCGCAGCAGTCGACCGTCGTCAGCAAATTCCGTGGGAATTGTATTGGACGAGGCGGCCATACGGCTTCTTTTTTCTGCCATTGTCCCTTTACCGCTATATGATCATTCTATAATCTATGGAGAGACTCTGTTGTTCGGAAGCTGCTTTCAAAATGCCAACCAGGAGTTTTCAACCCTGGGGTGATCCATTCGGTTGGCACGTAGTAAGCGTCATGTTTAGGGGTGCTTATTTTTAGTAATTTGAACCTAGAAATTTCGCATTTTGTTACGAACAAATGTAACATTTTAAAATTATTTTTCAGAATGAAAAGTTACATTTGTTCGGATCAAATTTCTGTACATTTAGGCCCGATTGTATAAACCATTTAATCTTAGATCAGAGGTTAAATTGATCCTTGCTTCAGCTGAACTTGGAATTTTGTGTTGTATAAAGTCTAATCTGAGATTAATTTGTCTCAAACTAAAGTCAACTTTGACTGAAGAAATTTCTCCGGTTAAGTTAGATGATCCAAGTTCAGTTATTTCTTTTCTGTTTGAAATATACGAGTGACAGATTGTGCAAATAAAATATCCATTATTATTAATATTAATAGATATGGAAGGTACATTTATATATATTTCTTTCAATTTCTTGCCTTAATACACAAACATTCTTATATTTCATAAGGCTCTATCGTGTTCAGCAGTATCAAATAACATAACCTATAATTATATTATGTTTATAACAACCATTAATTATTAATGGATATAAATGTTCAATTAACTGTATTACTAAATGAAAATTGTCGTTTTATAAAGCTTTATTATGTTCAGCAGTATCAAACACCATAACATGATAACAACTTGGAGAACAGTCCACCTTCTTCTTATTGTCCGCCATTATTTACAATCCACAAAAAAAAAAAAAAACCAGTGTCCCCAACAGAGTGTAATACGGAAAGTCGCCAAAAAGTAGTTGTAAAGTCGCTAGATTTCTCATTATCAACAAAGAAAGATTAAATTTTGTCACTATGGGGTGCTAAAAAGGTCACTAAATCCCTATTTAAGCAATATAAAAGTTAAAAGAAATTGTTGTTGAAAAAGAGTTAAAGTCGCTAGATTGGCAACACTGAACAAACCTGTATAACATGGTCCGCGCATCACGTATTTCACCTGTTTATGCGATGTTGCCAAATCCTTTTCACGTGAACTTAGATTGCATTTGAACCAAGGTAATTTGATCGCAGAAAAGTTTTATACAATAGAAGTGTCTGAACTCGGTTCACTTTTCGATCTTCGATCAAAGTTGATCTTTAGTCAGGGAGTTTTATACAATTAGGCCTTAAAAGACAAAACTAAAATTCTTTTATCATTTATTATCATAATACACTGCTCTCTTAAATTGACTGAGCATATTGGGAATTAAAACAATGGCTTTTCCAAAGCAGGCTATGAAATATTTCATATCAAACAATTTTTATCTCGGAAAGGAAGCAAAAATCAACAAAATTGTATGAAACTTGTCACTCATGTTCCCTTTGAAAGCAAATTTATAATTTGTGTAGTATATTTTACTACCAGTATACTTATATTTTAAAATAGAATTAATTAATTAAAATTAATTAAATTGAATTAATTTTATATTAGTATTAACTAATTAAGCTAATTTAAATACAAGAACATTCATTTTGTTTCTTTAATAATTCAAGGCTATTAGAGTTTGGATAATCTTTAACTTACATTACTAAAAAAAATAAATAAATGTTGGTACTCAGTTGGTAGAGCAGCTGGCTATGGACTGAAAGGTCCGGGGTTCGATCCCAGGTGGTGACAGGATTTTTTCTATTTGCCAAACTTTCAGAACAGCCCCGAGGTTCACTCAGCCTCCTATAAAATTGAGTACCGGGTCTTTCCCGGGAGTAAAAGGCGGTCAGAGCGTGGTACCGACCACACCACCTCATTCTAGTGCCGAGGTCATGGAAAGCATGGGGCTCTACCTCCATGCCCCCCAAGTGCCTTCATGGCATGTTACGGGGATACCTTTACCTTTTTTTACTCATATTAATGAGTTGGATGAGCCTGCCGATTCTTACACAGTTGTTCTATATTTGGACGTAGACTAGTAAGCTTAAGTCGGAGATCATCACATACATCAAGTCGATTTCGATAGCCTACTTTGTTTTTATTAGAGTTAGTGATGAAAACCCCTTCTCACACAGATACGTAGAAGCAAACTGAATTATAATCTCTAAAGCACCATTGTACAGCTCACTATATTCTCTTTTAACTTGTGATTAGGTCCAGAAATTAACCATACCTTCCGCTTGGAATTTCATTGTAAGTCCGGTCTCATTCGAGAGTTCAATTAACTGTTCCCCTTCACTCAATGAAAGATTGTTAGTTTCAATATCCCAGTGAAAGTGATCACGAACCCATGAAAATTCGTCATATTTACGTGGAAAAAAAGTTTCAAAGTGTGACCTCAGAATTGTATTATTAGTGTACGACGTACTTACAGTACATGACCGTTTCAATGTGCAGACTGGGTGTCGGCAAAACTATTAAGAAAGTCATCAACACATGAAAACGTTCGGTCCTCTGTTATGAATTTGGGTGGTCCCTGGCTGGGTTACAGACGCGGCGCCAGATGTGCAGGGAAATACATTCATAGTGCTTTAAATCCCTCTTTTGTTGTTGAGAGTAGAGTGGGAAGTCGGTAGACGGATAGGGTAATAAATTTCATAAAATGTCAGCACTTCATCTTCTCTCACTGTGGCTGTTCCTCGACTTTGGAATTCCCTACCGAGTAATGTCAGGGACTGTCAGACATCAAACCAATTTAAGAATAGGCTAACGAGATATTTTTCTAACAATTCTTTTTAACAATAATAACTGTTTCAAGTTTCTCAATGTTTAATTGTTATATATATCACATATAAATATCTAAATTATCTCATTATTATTATTACTATTATTATTACTACTATTATTATTACTACTATTATTATTATTATTATTATTATTATTATAACTATTTCTTACCAATGTTTATTATTGTCACACTAACATTAGTTATCCAATTTTCATTATTTACTTTCATGTTGTTTTATGATCTAGATATTAATGTAATAACTATGTAAGCAATTGTATTTAATTAGAATTAGAGTCTGGCTGGGCGGAAGAGAAGGCCTACTGGCCTTAGCTCTGCCAGATTAAACAAATAAATTATTATTATTATTATTATTATTATTATTATTATTATTATTATCATTATTACTGGGAGAAAAAGTGAAAGGCGATTGCCATGTATCATTTCCAAACTCTGAGATTTTCATCTATAAAGTGATACGCAATTCGTTTGTATTTTTTCTTCTGCATTTTTTGAAGGACCACAAGGGCAGACCTCGAGGACCACAGGTGGTCCGCGGACCATAGTTTGAGAAAAGCTGATCTATGCAGCTGAAAACTACTCGTAGGGGCTACAAGGATGTAATACTTTTCTACATGCAGAAGTAATTTCACCCTGTGCTCCCCCTCCCCACACATGCAGCATACTGCCCAGCGCTCCGGCACATGCGACGCGTTTCTTTCTGCCGAGGTGCTTGAAGCGAACAGAGATTACTAATGCAAGGAAGGGTAAAAAAAAAAAAAGGTCACAGAGTTGTCTTCGTTTCAACATCTCTAATAAATTGTAAAGTAAACATTCCGTTATTATGGTCCGACGAAGTGCAGGGCCGGAAGTTTAATGTATTGTTACCTTGTGACTTCTTGGCAACTGCGGTGAAAAGAATGAAAAAATAAACAAATTATATTTGAAGCGTCTGTTGTTTGGCAGCTAGGCGTCCGCGAATTCGCACGTCTGTCAAGAGATGGCAGAGCGAACAACTTTTCCATTCCGATGAGGTTTCATTAGTTTTATTGCTGTAGATATACTTGGCAAGAGTTCTTGTTCTCTTTCTTCATCAAACGAGAAATGTGACATCTATACAGTCGACTCCGAACCACCAAGCCCGATGTTATTACAGCAATAATTTCGTCTAAAGAAAAACCTTTCGAAAGAAGCCACAACTGAAGTCTGTCGTCACAATTTACTCTTAATAAACGAACGCCAAATTTGAAATAATAAAAGTAACTAAGAACATCTGCTATTTGTAATTTTTCTTTAATTCATCGATCATTTTACCCTTAAGGATCACAAATGCAACAAAAAGGAATGCTTTAAATGTGGCATAGGTACTTTCAGGGGCGGCTCTACAATAAGAACTGCAGAGCTGCAGAACCGCCATTTAAATGGACCTGAAAAAATTAAAAATGTAAAACGTGCTTTTATGTAATCTAGTTCATTGTTTCATTCATTTTTCCAATTCATTCTCCTTCGAATCGAGATTTTACTGTCTGTAGGAGCCTTGAACTGCTCGAGAGTTTTAGCTGTAGTGTACTTTTCGGATCTGTGATCGGCAGTTTCTGAATCTCAACGTAGGGTAGTCTGCAGCAGAAAACTGGTTTTCTTTACCTTCCCATAAGACTGCATTAGAGCTGCAACCGAAGCAGCTCTCTCCGAATATACAAAAGAATCGTCAACACCCTCATCTCTTTATGACCTGCGTTAGAACACACAGGCTTCTGGACTACTGAATATCATTACAGTTCCAGTGTGTTATAGTACTGTGGGGGTGTGATGTGATTAGTCAGTGTGTCTAAGGAAATATTTTATATTAAAAATGAATGAAATGAAAACCTAATCGACCAATCTTTTTCGAAATTAAGAGAGAAATTGCATATTAACTTAAGAGATAAGGACGTCCTACACAAAATTTAAGTACTGAAATTTCTGCAAAAAGTCGAGGAAATCATGTAGCCTACTAGTCATTTTAATACTGAAATGTGTAATGGAAACGATTGGTTTTTTGCTGCGCTCATGAAAACGCTTTCTGTATTCTGTTTAGAGGAGAAAATACATTGACAAACACCGGAGTGAAGGATTTAGTTAATTTGATTTAAAAACTAGAAAAGCATGTGGGGCACATCTCCACTACGTGACTAGTTATACCAGGTGGATGAGGTGTAGCGCAGGTATGGTTGGAGTACAATTTCGGGTGCACAGTCAACTACGAGAAGGTGCTGTAATTACATGCGTTATCCGATATAGATATAATAAACAGCATGCGTTTGCTAAATACACTATTTTTCATGCAGAACTGCCAACCTTTGTAACCGCGGGCCGCTACTGGGTACTTTTCTAATACAGAGAAACCTCTCTAAAAGACTACTCCTGTTAAGAGACCACCCCTTCCGAGACTGATTTTTCTTAGAATTGTAAAAATCTATAAAAATAATTGTATTTTTTACCTCCATTTAAGAACTACTCTTTCCCCGACAACCGACCAGCAATTCAATAGCAGTTTTCATCATTTTATCCCCTTCAAAAGAACAGATTTCAAAATTAATGTACGTAGAGTAGATCCATTATAATTTTACACTGCAGTGAAAGTGAAAGTGAAAGTGGTTTATCTGATAGAAAACTACCGGAATAATTTAAATGTGACAAAACTCACATTAATTCAATTAATAAAAAACTGTAACAATTGAAAGACTGTGCGCATGGAGAACACAATTATTATAAATGAACTTCTTAATATATCTAGGGATAATTTGGACAATGAATTCATAAACATGTGAGATGTAGAATTGAGTTTACGATTTCATAAACCGAAAGTTATATTCAAAGTTCTTTTATTTATATATGTATATAAAACTTTTTAAAGTACATTTTTTACACCAAATATAGTCCAAACTGCCCTTTCTCACGCTTTAAATGAACACATTTCCAGTATTTACACGCCCTCTTCGACTGCGTTTATGTTTATCGCATAACAGTACAGCTACCAATGCCGCTACAACTATAAATGAAAAATTATTCGAGGTCTCCGGGAGAGTCGAACCTGCTGAGAGAAAGGAAGTCATATTTTAAACAATTCAAGGTTACTGTATACAGTAGCGTGCAAATTAATCCGAACAACGTAATTACTTATGCAAAAACACTCAAACGGGATAAGAAAAAGGATCTAAGACATAGCTCAGTAATCTATGTGGCCTCCCTTGTTCCTAATAACAGCTCTGAGACGATTTGGCATGGATTCCACTAATTTCCCACAAATATTCTTCATTTCTTCATCGCGAAACCATACACCAATGAGGGCAGAAATCATCTTCTCCTTTGTAGAACAATCCATTTTTTGCATTCTCCTTTTGCAAATTGACCACAAGTTCTCAATGGGGTTGATGTCGGGTGAGTTGCCTGGCCAGGGGAGTACCTGAATATTCTTCTTGTTGAAGAATTCTGTAGTTTTTCGAGACGTATGGCATGGTGCCAGGTCTTGTTGGAACACACCTCTGCCATCCGGAAATGATTTTTGCAGCTGGGGTACGATTCTGGTTTCCAATAAGTGAATATATTGTCAGAATTCATCATTCCCTTGATAGGTATTAATGCTCCAGGCCCTTCATGTGTAAAAAAACCCAAAACATTACTTTAGGGGGATATTTGGGTACTTGTTGGAGATGAGCTGCTGTTACTTTTTCGGATCCTTTCCGTACGTAAGAAACACGGTGGCCGTGGAATTCGAAATGAGACTCATCGGAAAAAAGAACATTCTTCCAGTCATTCACTGTCCAGTGTTGATGTAATTTTGCCCACATTAAGCGTTTTTTGCACATAACAGGGGTTAGCAGTTGCTTCTTAATAGGCTTACGAGCCCTTCGTCCAGCTTCCAAAAGCCTACGCCGCAGTGGTAGCCATTAACTCGCGGGTTAAGTCGACAGAAGTTAGTCTAGGATTTAATTTACTTTTCCTGACAATTAAACGATCATCTGCAGGTGAAGTCTTCCTTTTCCGGCCACAGTTTCCTTTTTTCTGGGGTGTGATGGATCCAGTCTCCCTGTATCGTTTTATGATGGAATTAACAGTAGCCAAACCGATGTGACATTCTGCAGCAATTTGCCTCTGTGTTATAGAAGAATGCTCTGCTAATGTTATAATTTTAGACCGTTTTCGTGGAGTTGTATCCATTTGTGAAGACGACAGAATGTACACAGGATTGCAGTATTAAGTCTTCAACACAACTGAAATGCTTATAAGTACAAAACGACAGGCAAAATGTCACATATTATAAAAAAATGACTGACCTTCAACAATAGAATTACACGTACTACAGATGTCAATTAAAGCGGTATGAGCAGCTGTGAGGCCAACAATGACAGAAAATGTAAAAATATGTCGTGTTCGGATTAATTTGCACGCTACTGTACAAATTTTCTCGTCGAAATATAAAGAAATAGCAGCTTTATTGACACAAGTTTGAAGCCTCTAAGGAGAGAATCACACTGTATAATGAGAATTAGTATTGGTCGAAAGGACCGATTGACCAACTGGCGTTGTCCAGTGTATCATGTTGTGTCCGGCCACAGCTGTGTGCTCTGAGTCCCCTAAAGAACGCCACAGGGTCTGCAATAGTAATTAGTTCTTGCCCCGAGGAAGCAAATGTTCATGACAAACGGCCGCCGAGATAAGCGAACCTTCTTTAGCCGTCAGCGGTCTCTTCGAGTGGAGAAGAAGTCGGTGCAGATTAGGACGCTACCTCCACAAACTCTAATAATCTCCAAGCAGGATTCCGAAGACGGGTCCCAATTTATGTAGACCAGAGAGCGATAATTATCCCACTATTCCACCTCCTCGCCGAAGCAGACGAAAATTCAATTCAATTTAATTTATTTGGCCAATAGACATACAGTTTTAGGCTTCGTCAGAATACATTGAAAAACATATAAATACATTTAAAAAAAACACTAATGAAAGAAACAGTAAAATTTAAATAATACAATGAAAACATGAAATAATTTGAAACCTTTAAATTAAAGAAAATTAACTAAATTGCAATTAAACTTATTTATTAAAATACAATTTCATACAAATCTGTGTTAAAAAACTCAGCAACAGAATAAAAAGGATTATTTAATAACCAATTGTAAAATTTAGTTTTGAAGCTATTGATTGGTAATTTACAATATTGACTTGGGAGCTTATTATATAATTTCATCCCCATAATTAAAAAGTTCGTGTTGCTCTTGTGTAATCTACAATATGGAATATTAATTTGTTCACTATTTCTAATTTCATGACCATGTATATTGGCCACTAATGAGTAATTGTCGATATTTTGTCGAGTGTAAAGTACTAGATCATATGATTGTTAAAATCCGTGATTGTCTGTGGCCGACAGTGTTCCAGATAGTTTGCTTTACATAAAATTATAATGGCTTTCTTTTGTAAAATCAAGACGCTTCCAATTTTGGTTCCATTTCCCCAGAAAATTAGGGCATATATATTTCTTTAACAAATATAAAACTCTTGATAACTTTGTGCATATGTATTCGATGTGCTTATCCCATGTTAAACTGGAGTCTATAAATAGTCCTAGAAATTTTGTGTAGTTGAGTCTGTTGTCCTTATTTATTAGATAATTTAGGCTGAAAGTTATGTTGACAGTTTTTTCTTGATTAAGCAAGAAACCATTAGATTCAAACCATAAAGCCATCTGTGATAGAGATGTCGTGCTTATAACTAGACTTCGAAATTGAGGCACACTTACTCTGAAGTTAAGTACACACAAAATAATACAGAGTTTACAAAGCAGCTGGCAAGGTGGAGCTGTTGTAATACAGGCCGAGCAAGGAAAAAAATTAAATGTCCGCCTGAGAGACAAACGTAAATATTATGTTGGCCAGGTTTCGGTTAAATATGACTTAATGCAAAAATATGGTAAAATATGCATTTGTATGACCAATAAAAACCGTGTCATCGTGTTCAGAAAAGCTAGAAATATGTCTAATTTTACTTAAGTTTATAAAAAGAGGCGGAGATAAAACATATGACGTCATAGAAATCCGATCCCTAATCGTTATTATCGTTGCCTGTATGTACAGTCACGGCTCGCAAATTAAGATGTCGATAAGACCCGCCCGACAGCAAAGTTGCGGGAATTTTCGATTTGCGTCATGTGTGTGAGATAGTGTCCTATTACGGGAACAAAGGTGACCAACCTGGACGGGAGTCAATTATGTGAACAATGTATGTTAATTAAACTGAAATCAGGTAGCAATCAATAGACATTTTGAAAAGACTCTTTTGTTCTGGGTCCTATGTATTGCAGCGAAAGCCCGTGCACGCTCTGACGACCAAGCAAATACTACTGGGGAAAAATATATTCTCTATATTGAATGACATTTATAGCAACACCTGCCATACAACTCCCCTCCCCTCCCCTCCCCTCTCGTCCTGTAAGAGAACACTGCATATTAATATCGATTAGAATAAAGGTGATCAGTTCTTCTAGACCTGCTTTACATCTTTCATAACAAATTTCGTTAAAAATTTATCATAACTTCTACTTTCTCGTTATTCGAAGCATAAATAAGTACTATCGCCTCCTAGTTGTAGTGGTTAGCTAACTAGAAGAGATTCCCGATCCGTTTCCTGGTTAAACAAAAAAAATCAAGGTTGTAGGGTTTGGAGCAGTGTCTACCCGGCTTCCTGATAGGACAATTGGGAAGTCACGGTAGGTGGCGAATTCCGGTTAAAGAAAATTCGTTTAATAACAATAAAGATAAGCGTTCACTACATCGTATCGCATTCCTCGTACGAATCGCACGCAACGGATATTTTAAGTGCAGTGCGTTCACTGTAACGGCTCCACCTCATCGCCTCATCGGATTCCCCAATCAACTGTTCAAAACATGACGTCGTGCGATATTGACATTGCTGAAAGCAGAGGAGTTGAGGTTAGGTCTATTAATTACGTCTGTTAGCGAATAAGAATTTGTAATTGCTTCATGCGTCTTAATTGAAGAGGAAGAAACGAAAGAAATATTGGTTACATAATATATTTGCAAGAAACGACTTGATTACTGTAATGGGAACGCCTGAAATTATATAATTCTTCGCAATTTTCTACACGTGAAATAAGTTTTCCGTCTGCCATTTTGGTGCGACACTGAACATGGCACAACATAATAGTAACAGTTGACCAATTAAAATTGATTTATTAAAGAAGGCCATGATCGTACGCATCGGAAAAGTTGCCCATCCGAGAAACGTGGACGGATCTGCCGAGAGGCGATGCGTCCGATACGATGTAGTGAACGCGGTTACATAACAATTTTATTACAGCAAAGATAGTCTTTTCCGATCGGTGCGATTCGTCCGATGAGTGCGATACGATGTAGTGAACGCTAACCTTAATAGGGACACGCAGTACTGTCCACCGCTGTGGAGTAACGGTTAGCATGTCTGACCGTGAAACGTGCCGGGTTCAAAACCTGGTTGGGACAAGTTACCTGGTTGAAGATTTTTCCGATGTTTCCCTCAAACCATTAAGGATTGGGTAACTTTCGTAGCTGCACCCTGGATTCATTTCACTAGCATTATCACCTTAATTTCAGTCAGATGCTAGATAACCATCGCAGTTCTTAAAGCCCCGTAAAATAAACCAATAAAAAATAAACCCACAGTGCTCGACCATGTTGCGCCACTTTCCCTGGTATAGTAGATTTCACATAAGATTACTTCCTAAGAAGATAATATGGCCGTCATTTCAATGTTGCCAACTATTATGAGATATCGCCAAATCAGGTAAAATCACACTACTATCACAGTCTAGTATATACAGTCGCGAAGCTCAATACGTAGTAAATATGCAAACATTAGGTAGTTGCTCACCACTAGGATCGCTAATATCGCCTCATTACAGGCAATGCAAAATAGTACCGTCACAGTCTATTGTTTCTAGCACCCTCAGAACTCAAGCTTCGTACTGGTATATAGTAGACTGTGCTACTATGTACTGAAACAATAATAAATATTGTTTTATTTATTCATTCACATATTTACGTGTGATTAATCTGATATTAAAAAGTATTTTGTGTGGTAACATGAAATTCATTCGTTTGACTAAAAAGTAATTATTTATGATGCATGAGACCTAACCTAAAAATGTATCTTGTTTGAACACATAAATCGATTAATACGAATTCCGAAAATAGAATGGCACTTCAAAATGTACACTGTTTATTGTTTAAATATTACTGTATTATTTATTAATATTAGTAGGTTATTAGTTACTAGTTACGTTCAAATTTCAAGTAACATTCGGTAGTATTTTTCATTTAATGAACGTTGGCAGCTTTTTCAATGACAAACATTTCTGCAAATCAAGATTTCAGGTATAACTCCCTGTAAAGTTGATTTGAATAATTACACAAACATTTCTGTTTACATAACAGAAACAACTGCCAATTGTAGTATTTGCCATTACTGTAGTTCGAAACAAAGTTGACAAAAGAAAATTCAACCCTATTAGAAAATCACTATAATCCACTACGATAAATAGTACCGGTAATAGGGAAGAAAAATGGTTGCGTTTCACCCTAAGTGTATAAAATAAGAATATCCTGATTATAGTTATGCAGTTCATTACTATATGCTAGAACCAAATGCTCGGCTTAGTCTGACAACTTGTGTGACTAGAGCGTCACTAAGTATAGTTCAGTTTAAAGGGGGAGGTACACTGGCGTTCAAAGATATCTACCTGACCACTACTAATCGATAGTGATCCATAATTTGTTGGTGTAAGTGTGGCTTCTTTAGTTCACTTATTACTAGACTTCGTTGAATTGCCACACGCAGCATGCAATCAGGTTGCCGATGCACGGTAGTATAGAGGAGGTGAGCGACCGCCCGGTCTGTAGTATAAGCAATTCATGTTAGGAGTTGTGACTGGTCCAAATAGATAGAGCAGCTAAAGCTAATGTATACCTATGTAAGCACTTGTTTTTGCATTACTGTGGTTGGAATAGTCAAAGCTTAGCATTTGTTCAGTTCAGACAAGAATTCATTGCCCCTGGACTACCCTTACCCCCGCAGCCAGTCTTGACCCGTTGGGGAACGTGGTTGGATGCTGTTAATTATTATGCAGAATATTACGGAAAAATAATGGAGGGAATTGATGCATTGGATAGCAGAGACAGTTCCGCTGTTGCAGCTGTAAAATCATTGCCTTCTGAACAGCTATTGGAAGATATTCTGTTCATTGATTTTAATTTTAAAATCGTGTACAAAAGCATCACCCTGTTAGAATAGTCTAAACTACAACTCTCAGAAGCCCTTGATATAGTGTATAAAGTATCACAAACCGTTATCGAAAATAACAATTCACTAATTTCAGAAAAAATGAATGTAAGTTGAGAAACATTATTGCTAAAAATTCTGCCTATAAACAACTTCGTATTATAAATGATGTACTATTAGGTCACGACAAGACGTCTGAAGTTGGTGTACTAAAAAGTAGTGACTTTCCGTTCTTCAAATATGCACCAATTACATCGTTTGATGTTGAACGTACATTTTTCCAATATAAATACTGTTTGAGTGACCATCGGAGGAGGTTCACTTTGCAGTCGCTCAAAATGTACGTAACTCTTCACTGCACTGCACATATTCAAGGATGATGTATCTTACATTAAATTTTAAGAGTTAATATATCTCACTACAAAATAATTGTGTATTTACATGTTTAGACACTTCCTACTTCAATGATCATTCATTATATTTCTTGAATGCAGGATACAGGTTTTTTTTGTAACCGCAGTATACTGCTCAGTGTTTATATCAGAGGCATACTTCATCCGTTGCACGTCCCCTTCTCATACAGTCTATACCGCGTGCGTAGTAAACCTTACGATTCTCGTGGCAATTCCACGAAGTCTACTTATTACTAATATGAATAGATGGGGAAGATAATAGTCAGTGTCGCCAATCTTAAATAAATATATCCGCAATTCAATATTTCACTCCCTCTGCTGATTGTAAAGCAACACTGGGTTTAGGTGAAAACCGCTGATATTGTCAATTATGAGAATAATTTATACTTAATTTACATCAACATTTTCCCCGACAGTTTTTTAACCGCCCCAATAATGGTGCCACCCATTGAGAAATAGCGGAACTATTTCAAAGTTTGTCATTTTTTTATCTTTGGTTCTGACTTGTAAGAAAGTTCGTTTACACGGTCATAAAATCATTGATGATACAAAGGAGGAGAGTTCTGCCGGCACCGTAGGTCGGATCCCGGCATAGCTCAGATGGTAAGAGCACTCAGCGCGCAAAGCTGAGTGTTCTGGGTTCGATTTCCGGTGCCGAAACCAATTTTTCTCCATTAATAAATAAACACTATAATAAGTTCGTCCATAGAATAGTAAAGTTGTCAGTATGCTTATCGCGGAATCCTGTTGGTAGAAGGCAAAATTGCGTTCCCTTTCTGTCTGGAACAAGAAGAAAAACAGTTTTACCAATACTACACTGTTCCTGTAAACGGCGTGTTCTAGCGTGCCACTGCAAATTTGTAACTTTCAGACGAGAAATAAATTTTCACCCGGTTGCTTTTCCAGATAAAAATTCACAGTGGGTACTTTATTGTATGAATTAAAACAAAATGAATGCCTTTTCACCGTAATATGTTGTTGGGACTTGAAAAGTAGGTAATATGCTAACTGCATTACAATCCCTTAATACCCTTTGAGACTTCATAAATTTTAATAGTCTACCGTCTTTCGTATATTAAGTTACAAAAAAATATTTAAAGTCACCTGAAGAAACTAATACCAATCTTGTGTGTATGTACCGGTACCTGAAATTAAATTATATGGATATAACCAAACAGTATGTGTATAAATTATGACGTATTTCTTACTTTTATATAATTATTAGGGGTCCTATTTTATGATGAATAAAGACTTACATTTCTGTTTAAAAATATAGTTAATTTCGATTTTATTGCGCACAAAAATAATATACTCGATGTTATTTCGCATTTAAAAACATAACTTCTCTACTCTAATCGTACAAAATACATTACTAAGTACAACTACACCGTAAATGTAACTTATGTATCATTAAGGGAATCTTAAGGATCATTTTATATTTTAACAAGACTTAATTTTCTATCGGTACTTAATGTTGTGTACAGAATTTTATGTAACAATCTCCCATACTGTGTGTGAACAATGTAAATTAGTAGGACCAAACATATTTAGGCTCTATTTTCTACTTTATATTTAAAAATAAAGTCTAAATACAGTTTGAATAATAGATTCAAACTTCTGTATCGAAATATGGTTTGAATATTACACAGAAAATTTTATAAGTAGGCCCTACATCGATATTGATGCAAAACAGATTATATTTTAAACATAATCTTTAATAAAATTCCATTACGCAATTAAAACAAATCGTAAGTGCAACTAACTCCAGTGATCACTGTCACACTTACCAATAGTGCAGCGCGCTAGGAACTTCACTTCAACAAAACTCATCGTATTAATTCACGCATACATTTATGTGACTCAATAATTTGCGCACTTTAAATTAAAATTCTTAAGATACAAAAACAAACTATACCTTGAAAACACATTAATTTCGAATAAATATGTGATAAAAATAATTTCGCATATGCATAAAATTTCACGTTATTTCGCGTGTTAAGCTTACCTCCAAGAGATAGAAACAAAATATTTGCTTTTATTAGCTGAAAATCTTTATTTTGTGAATCCGTGGTCTTCGAAAACTAGGTATCTCTAATGATAATTATTAAGACGTCTGCTTTGTGTGGTGCATCGCACGGGATACCATGAACGTCTCATACCAAACTAGAAAAGTTTATCTGACTTAGATTTACAGTAAATGAATAGAATTATTTGTATTTGAATTTGTGGTTGAAGATAATGAACTATAAAGAGGAATGCCTTTTTGTGACATGATTAGTAGCTGATTTGTTATGAAACGCGTAGCTAAAAATTTACAGGTAATATGACAGTATAGCACCTTCGTGACAGAATTTTACTCGCATTTCTTTCGTCGGTTTGAGCTTCTCGCAAGCAATTACAGTTTCTTAGTTTGCTTGATGCAAAATTCACGTAATATTCACTACAACTGCGAAATCTAATTAGTTCACCGTATTATTCGCAAGTCGACAGTTGGAATTAAGCAAGTTACCGCCTTGATTTAATCTCGAAGTTCAACAGTAGACTGAATCTTCTCTCGACCTCTTGAGTCGCATAAGACGAATAACAATTAAAGTCTCGGTGCATGAATTTAACATACAGAAGTTCTCTAGTATGTCGAATAAGGAGTTACCGGTACGTAATAAGTGCCATATTGAAATGACAACATTCAGATTCTTCGTTTCTTTTTTTAATTTTGCATCCCAAACGCAGGATCGGTAACAATGAATGAATTTGTTTTTAATCGAACATACTATAATACGCTAATTACATGTGACGTAACTGTATCTTAATAACATCCATTAAAGTACTGCTATTCATTATGTTATTCCAACTACCGATTTCTAACTAAGTATATGCGATATTGATTAACATCGTACTCGCAACAACCCGCAAGCCTGGCAAAGTAGCAAATAAACATTGACCCAACTTCAAACATTCCCCAGATAAATTTCCCAAACTGCACAATCAACAACGCGTAGTTAAAATAAAATAAATTGTGTTCATATTAATTTTAATATTATAATAAACTGAGTTCATTTCCTGTGTTTTAATGTGTGTTGCTTTGAGGTTAAATCTCCTAATCAAAGCCCTGCAAAAAATAAATAAATATTGCGTAGACACAATAATGCTCCGTGCCTGCCATCTGTTGCAATAGTCGAGAACACGCTGAAAATACACTCATGGTCACCGTTTCACTATCAGTAAAGTAACAAGGTAAGATATTTTTAAAAACTCAAAACTTAGACATTTAATTATGGTCGAAAAAAACAATCGTATGCTAACGCTCATTTCATAAACATACTCGAGTCTTAATTGCTACAATTATAGGCTAGTTGTATAATATACTTTTATGCTCGACCATGCCGAAATGTAGTAATTATACACCTGGTAGCAGTCCTTTAATGCATGTCACTAAAGTACACCTACTCATTAAAGTTCAGGTGTTTTCAGCCAATGACAACTCATCTTACAGGTGTTCAGCCAATCACGAGTCAGCTTTGTACCGTTATAAAACCGCAAGTATCGATTATTCTCGGATATGCACTCGAAAGAGAATTAGCGGAAAGTCACGGAGGCTGGAAATCCAATACTGTCGCAGAAGGTTATGTTCTGTTACTATAATAGTTAGCGTTAATTGTAAATAATATTCAAATAAATTCAATTTGTCATCTCGTTTTTCAATGTCGAATTCAATAATTAAGGTTATACCAAGTTTAACGGGATTACACAAGGTCAATGACATTATTGTTCCTTGGAAAAAATCAATACTTTCGCGTCTGCGCACATCTCACAATTCACGACCTAGAACAAGGTCACTTCCGATCTTGTCAGATACAAATAAAATGTATACATCTGAATAATTTCAAGTTAGAAATATGGTCGAGCATAAAAAGTCGTATGAAACTCGCCTATAATGGTAATTAAGAAGCTCGTATGAAAATTATGAAACGAGCGCAAGCGAGTTTCATAAACAACCATACTCACTTCTTAATTACTATCATTATAGGCTCGTTGCATAATGTACTATTATAATACTAGTTCAATTGTTGTACTATCGTCACATGAAGGAAGTTTGCTTACTTTGAAGCCTCTTCATCTTGGAAAACGTGAATACGGAATTGTTGATCCTATAGAAAATATTGGATTGTGTTCCTTGTGAGATCCGCTCCACCATGTAGGATATTTTTACTGTCTACTATTATAAATTCAAAATTCCATATGCCCTTCATTAACAAACAGTTTAATAATATTGTTTGGAATTATTTTTACGTGTATTTCACACAATAGGTCTATATTACGGCACACCAAAGAACCTGTTCCTCATAGAGTACTCCAGGCAAATTCATTGGTCATTTCTTCTCTATCACTGCAGTTCGACGCTGAGTAATGTCTGCATTTCAAATTGTCAATAAATAAAATACAGAGTGGACATAAAGCCTGTATCCATTTTAATGAAATAATGGTTATTCAGACATGAACTGTATAACTGTGTATAGGGTCATTGTTGTAGTCTGTACATATATAATTCAGCCCCGTCCTTGATGCGGGAGAAGTCTGTTTTAATCGTACAGCACCACGCGCCACTACTCTTCGTCAAGTCATTTGGCTGATTGCACAAACTCCGTACTCACTTAACTTCAAAGTGCAGTGGCTGGTAGACGTCGAAACTGCTGGTATGAGCAGTTTCAATGTCGAAGAAGAGCGCATCACATGGTACAAAATACGAAGTTCTTAAAACTGAGATCATAAAATTACAGACTATTTTACCGTTTGTGTCAATATACGTTAGCATGAGTGGTTTCTGGAGGCGCATTCAAAGATAATTTGGGGTTCGTATCGTCATATCTGCGTGTGCAATGCAACCAGCTATTGATTCTGAAACGATTGCTTTAAACGTGATGGCTGAAGTGAGTAGCAGCCACTTCAGAGAGAATTGCATATAAATGAGAGATAGAAGAGAGTAAACAGAATTTGTCGCCGTACAGAAATGAGAGATAGAAGAAATTCTAATTATGTTTGAGCTGTAGTTGTATTTTTCAGTCAAACTAGTTAATATTCTCAAGAAATGCCCTTTTCATACTTGTGGTGCTTGAAAAGTTTACTGAAGACAACCTGAGTCATTATTGCCACTTCTGTCTCTACCCCTTAAACCGCTAACTTTACATTAATGTGTTTCAAGTACTTAATGCTGTAGAACTTTTTACGAACTAAAACTTTCGTTTGAACAACTTCCCGATTTCGTGCATATAATAATACGTACTAGAAACTAAAAGGTCTTACTCGGAATCAATTCTGGAAACAGTTATATGAAAAAATTTCAGAAGGAAAACATTACCGCTGTTTTTTAGTTATTAGTGATTTGCCTAGTGTGAAATACAACACTATTTATCTATCTATCTATCTATCTATCTATCTATCTATCTATCTATCTATCTATCTATCTATCTATCTATCTATCCATCCATCCATCCATCCATCCATCCATCCATCCATCCATCCATCCATCCATCCATCCATCCATCCATCCATCCATCCATCCATCCATCCATCTATCCATCTATCTATCTATCTATCTATCTATCTATCTATCTATCTATCTATCTATCTATCTATCTATCTATCTATCTATCTATCTATCTATCTATCTATCTATCTATCTATCTATCTATCTATCTATCTATCTATCTATCTATCTATCTATCTATCTATCTACCTATCTAATCTAATCTAATCTAATCTATCTAAACTAATCTATCTATCTAATCTATCTATCTAATCTATCTAATCTATCTAATCTATCTATCTATCTATCTATCTATCTATCTATCTATCTATCTATCTATCTATCTATCTATCTATCTATCTATCTATCTATCTATCTATCTATCTATCTATCTATCTATCTAAATCTAATCTAATCTAATCTATCTAAACTAATCTATCTATCTAATCTATCTTATCTATCTAATCTATCTTATCTATCTAATCTATCTATCTATCTATCTATCTATCTATCTATCTATCTATCTATCTATCTATCTATCTATCTATGTATCTATCTATATCTATCTATATCTATCTATCTATCTATCTATCTATCTATCTATCTATCTATCTATCTATCTATCTATCTATCTATCTATCTATCTATCTATCTATCTATCTATCTATCTATCTATCTATCTATCTATCTATCTATCTATCTATCTATCTATCTATCTATCTATCTATCTATCTATCTATTCTATCTATCTTATCTATCTGTCTATCTATCTTATCTATCTATATCTATATCTATCTATCTATCTATCTATCTATCTATCTATCTATCTATCTATCTATCTATCTATCTATTTATTTTATCTCATTTATTCATTTAGTCGTTTATTTATTTATTCCTTTGCTTATTTGTTTAATTGTTTATTTATATTTACTTATTTATTTGTTTATTATTATTTATTCGTTTATTCGTCTATACCAGGGCTGGAGGTAAGCCTCTCTCTGATCGCGCTCGTGCTCACAGAGAAACAAGGTGGATACGAACGATGAACAACGTAGATGTTCAGTGACGTGCCATTCACAATGAGTTCAATATGTGCTTCGCCTACATATGTACTCGTACATAAATACTACACTTAATTTTATGTTTACAACAAATATAAATGTAGCTTACACATTGCACGCCACTGATCGATTCTCATGTCCACGATGAATACAATTGCGGGAGTAGAAGGAGACCGCTATCTGAAGATGTTCAAGCTAACGCATAAATACCCCAGATTAGGTCTATACATTCATTCATTCATTCATTCATTCATTCATTCATTCATTCATTCATTCATTCATTCATTCATTCATTCATTCATTCATTTCGTTAGCAATTGAAAATCCAACCTGAACCTTGCAGAATAATTCAGCCTCTCTTGTTTCCCCTTTCTTCAAATCTTCTCCGTTATTTCCAGGTATTGGTAAGCAGGATGATAGTTTGGAGATTTGCTTCGATGTTATCAAACGAGCAGGACTCATCACAGCATGCTACACGGAGGACACTCATTGATTTATTTTCAATGAAGTTAAATCAATGTTTATTATTTGGCAAGCCATTTCATTAGCTAAATAACGAACATATTAAAACAGAGCGTGAATTTTTTCAAATTTGGTAATCACAAGATAATAAAAAAAATAAATAAAATCCGTGGCGCCAGAGACCTTGAAGGGCCCAGAACTACCAGCCGGCTGCTGGCCTCACGTTCACATGCCGAAGCAGAGATGGACGATCATCCAACCAAAATGGAGATATGGTGTGGTTAGCACGATGATCCCCCCTAGCCGCTATAGCTGGCTTTCGTAACCGGAATTCGCTAACCTGTCATAGCTTCCCAAGTGCATCACGATGCAGGGTGGGCAGCGGTCCCATACGCTGGCCGAAATTTCATGAGAAAATTTCTTCCCCCATTAGGACTCGAACCAGCGCGCATTCCATAACGCATCCTAGGCAGGATGCGACGCCACCGCGCTAGGAGAAAATGTTTAAAACTGCCCCGCAACAAAACAAAAGAGCACGACTTGACCGTGTTTAGAGTGCAGGAGCTGTACTACCCCCTAATCACATATAACTGATTGATCAGCCTAATGGACTTTTAAGAAAACTTTTATAAATTTCACTATGCTCCATCTAGCGACTGCAAAATAAGTCACGTTATAACTCTGATGGAATTGCATGGAGTAATAGCTTGCAGCAGTAGCTACTTGCATCTAGCGGTCGTTAGAGCCCGATCGCAAACTCGTGACAACTGCGCGAAAGACGAATTGGCATCCACTTATACTGGTGACAAACTGCAGTCACTAATTGCGATTATCGACCTAATCGCGATCGGGTTTGTAGTGTGTCACCGTTCCGATCGCGATCAGGAGCTAAATCCTGTTTCCAGAACTAGATAATCGCGCTGAGGCACGGCCCAGTGGACGAAAGTAATATTTTAGCAATCTTTGGTTTCGAATCACCTTGATTTATATTATTTAGGACGTCGTGATAGCTTCTGCTGTGGAATTTTGTTACCCCTTCCACTGTATTATATGAAATAGAAACGAAAATGAATGGCTATAAAATGAATTTCGCTACTATTAGACGTAGTGGAGAAATTTAATGCAGATATGAGAAAAGTAAAAAGAAATATATTAACAAATGACAGACGAACTATTCATATTTCTCATATATATATATATATATATATATATATATATAGAGAGAGAGAGAGAGAGAGAGAGAGAGAGCGCGATAGAAGGCTGCTGAAAGATATTTCATTTCAATAAATAATGGATTACAAACTGGAAGTGGTTTCTTTTTCAGATTTTCAATTTCAGTCTCCGTTACGAAGCTATCGTTGAGGTTAGGGTTGATTTTAAAAATATGTTTTATTACAAAATAATATACATTTTGGGCATGATATAAATTTTATAGGTTATAAAATCTCTTTTCAAAATAGTATAAATAGTAATGATATAAATTGTGTCAGTTTACATTATAAAGCATATAATTATTTTAACAAATAAATTCCCATATCAAGCTGCAAGAAACAACAAAAAAGGGGAAAAGAACAATGAACAAACACCAAAGAAAGTATGAACTTCAGATGTTGTCCAGGAGGGAAACAAACATATAATAATAATAATAATAATAATAATAATAATAATAATAATAATAATAATAATAATAATAATAATAATATTGTTTATTTTCGCTGGCAGAGTTAAGGCCATCAGGCCTTCTCTTCCACTCAACCAGCCTTAATCAATACAATACATATTTAAATTACAAATATTAACACTACACTTAAAAGGTTCTCCAGCTATATTCTTCAGTTAAGTTTTAAAGTTTTAAAGACTAGTAGACTACATATTTATTTAAATTTAGATAAACCTATAAGGTAAAGTAGTAACTTCATTTATGAGCTAATTTAATTCAATCAATTATAATTAATTTAAGATTTGAGTTAGCTAGTAAAATGATGAAAATTAATTTAATATAAGCTTACTAGGACTATGTTACAGGGACGCGTAATACAAATAAAACTGTTGGCGCAAATAAACATTTCTTTCTCTATTACGAAAGACTAATTATAAAATTTAAAATTTAACTTTTTTTTAGTTCGAAAACATATTTTTGCAAGTAAAAATGTAGGCCTACGTGCATTACATAAACTTATTCATTCACTACTGCTTTACTTCATGTAAAATGGATTAGGGGAGAGTGGGGTAGTATCGGACATCGGGTAATATCGGACAGTGAGTTTCTTTCATCTACCACACGATGATAGTACCTGATTGACATGGTTACGTTTCTGTGATGTCGCATAGAGAAACGTAACCATGTCATTCAGTTACTACCATATGGTGGTAGATGAAAGAAACGCACTGTCCGATATTACCCGATGTCCGATCCTACCCTCTCTCCCCTACACTTCATTAGTAAAACATGTCTCAATAAGATTTCACACAAAAATATATTCTATAAGAGTTATTGAACTTCGCGAATAGGATAAGGGCGTTCACCCAGTGTACAATGGTTAATAGTAAAAACCCACCCCTGGAAGTGTTTTTGCCTACTGTGATCTGAATGTGAATACTATAACTTACAACAACTGTAAATCGGATTTATGAAAACAAGCGCTCTTGCACCCGTAAGCTAGGAAATTGTGAAGGAAATTATATTGCTAATGAAAACAATTTCATCACGCAGTGTTTGTAAAAGATGTAAATTGAATTCTATGTTTACCGTATGAATTAAAAAATGACGACAAAATCCATAAAAACCAGTTAATGTCATTATCTAAATTAAAGCTCAATAAAGCTTTTAATTAAAATCTTTCAACCATGAAAATACTTTCTTTCATAAACACCTCGCCCCCCAAACAGGAAAAATTTTGGGAACGGACGAATTATTCTTCAGTTTTCAAACGTGTTTGATTGACATTGAGGTTCCGATAAGTTGAATGATTGATTTATAGATGGTATTATCGTAATAATCTATAATAAATAATATCTATAAAAATTTCGAACGTGTGTTGAGTTTTAATACGTACAACGTTTAGAAATTACTTCCAAGTTTCGTCGACAGGGTGAAGTGTATGATCTGAGTGGACACTGTTGTGTCCGTTACTTCCGGTGAACTCAAAGAACTGGGCGCGGGACCCTCCGAGCTATCACGGCCAAACTATACTGTTTTCGCTGTAAGAAAAATCCTAATGTAAACATAAGCACGATGCTATCAATCCGTGATTGGCTCCCAGTCGAAACACTCACATTACGCAGGAGAATATAGTTCGTATTTGGAAACCATAATCTTATATTATGTGAAAACAAAAAATTGAATTCTAGTTGTTAAATACGATGAAACATATAACCTCAGTCATATTTAAAACGCTATGTAATAGAAAAGCTACTTTTATATTTTGTTATGTACTATGAACGCGGATGAATACCAACAGTAATACCGAGGTAGTCTGTTCCTGTAACGAGCTGGTTTCACTTGAGCTCGTAGTTGTTCATGTAAGCACGTGGTACTGAAGTATGGCTTCTGCATCCTCGGTGTGTGTGGTTATTAATCATAAGTGTGGAAACCCTCTCAAAAGCGGACAAAAACAAAATAGTCTTAAGTGTATATATTAAGTTAGTGAGTTTTAATTACAGTAATTATAAAAGTAAATGTTTCCTAAGCAAATGAATGCATAGTAGTGAGGTTAGGTCTACTTGACGGGTAACGGGAAATGTTTAACATGGAACAGAATGTACAACAGTAGGCGGGATCATGTACTGAGAATTTATAGCGCCAAACAGTGGCCAATGAAGCCTCACTTCAGTCACGTGCTATTGTTTATATTAGGATTTTTCTTACAGCGAAAAGATTATATACTTCGTTCCATAATGTCTGACAGAGAAGTAAACATTACCGGCAGAGGAGGAGAGAAGTATAATTGCTATTCAACCAATGACAAAGGTCTCATTCCACGCTTGACTTGAAGTTGGGCGGAGATAGAACGCTTCAGATCGCCCAACTTGAAGTCAACGTGGAAGAACTCTGCCATTGTTTGAATAGCAATTATTCTATAAACAAAGACATTCAGCAAGAAACTGAAAACCGAACGTCACAAAATAAACGGGGTCATGTTGATGTAAGTCTCCGGTAAATAAAACATATTTAAGAAGTCATGAATTTGAGGGTTTATTACTAAGCTTTGTACCGTATTTACTCGTGTAATAGGCGCACATTTTCCATAATTTGTTGATTAAAAATCCAGGTTGCATATTATATTTTAGGAGAAAAAGCAATAACTACCTGACATCCCACGTCATAATCACAGCTGGTTTCGACGTAGAACATTCAAGTCATATTAAAAATGATCGATTGTACGACTTCGAATGCATCGATATATCGAACGCTTACGAACAGTAATAATGTGACGTGCGTAACATACGAAATGAATAAATACAGCACAGTATAACCTAAAACTGAATACAAATAAAGCAAAGACTAGGTATACTTTGTAAAGATAGCAGGTAGCAATTGAAAATGTAATGCATGCATTATGCGGGGATTTCTTTCTCCTACATATTACTGTTATAGATTGCAAATAAGTTTAAATTGTTCTTGTATTTTACGTATTTTTCTCTAAAATCTTCTGTTTCACTTAATCTGCACTATATATCTTGAAGTAAATGATTATGTTTAATGTGTGGGGATCGTATAATACAGTAGAACCTATATTATCCGTGGTAATGAAGGAGGTGGGCTAAACGGTTAATCGAAAAAATCGGATAATCCGTACCATAAAACATTTTCGTCAATTTAGTGAATAATACTTACACTTTTGTAATTTTGTCTATGGCCTTTATATTTAACACGATAGGTAGTGGATCACAAATTCACTAATTTAAGTTTCATTGTCAATGACGGGTTTTACGGGCAAGGAAACTCCTTGTAATGGCTGCCCGTGGAAAGATATGAATAGTGAAGATCTCGTGTTGTACATTCAAAATTCATATCCTGTTGTGAGATGAGCCACACTTTCTCTTTCCTCAAACCACTCAATTATTTACACTTATTTTTTCCCCGATACTTAGCACAACAAAATTTCTTTTGATACCCGTAGAAGACATTTTATACAGAAGTTCTACAGTATGACAATTCGAACAATAGACCATACTGTGTAAGGATAAAGACTTGTAATATTACTCTCTAGAAAGAATAACCTGCTAATACAATGTACAGTACTTTATATATTTCTGCAGAGAAAAGCTAGAGAAAAACAGACGGATAATCCACCAATCGGTTAATAGGGTGACGGATAATCGGGGTTCTACTGTATAACTCATATGATTGTACTGCAGAAGTGTTCACCATAGAGTTATGTTCTGCAGCCTACGAATATGGCTGCCATCTCTTATTTGTTAGTGCTGTCGTAATTCGCGATGCAGTTTTTTTCCTTGCACTATTGCCATGCTCTAATCTAGGAGGGTAGATAAGTTTCCATGAAGTGTTGCGACATTTATGTGTCACAATGTTATTATACAAGAGATTATCCCCCGTGCTCAGAACTTCCATTGCTCTTTATAAAAATGAGAAGATTTTCATCACAAATGAAGCATTGGCAGGGGAGAAATAAAAAATAAAGTAATTAGTAATAATAATCTCAGTCAAAACAAGGTTTTTACATCTTAAAATTGAATTAAATTCCACATCACCGCATATGCAACGATGAGACACGTGTTTTCCAATATTTTCAGACCTGCGCGATAGAGTTTTGCTGCCATGAAGTATTTATAATATCGAGTCGGCCTAAGTGTTGCAGTCTGCCACGAAAGTTTACACTCTAGCTTGATACAGGCTAACTTTAAATTAATCTGTACCAATCTGATTACGTAGATATTTCTAAGAACTTGAAATTTTGATTCAAGAAGTTTTCCACTTGAAAAATATAGTTTAGCGTGTAAAAATTAATATACCCATTGAACATTCCTCTTCGAAATACTGAAATGCTGTTTTATTATACACCATTACTTACGCAAGGAAACGTCAAGTAGGTATAAAATTGCAAGAGCCCATTAAGAGCGAGTCTCATTTTGTGATGTTTTGTTTATGTGCTGAAATAAATCTTTATTTTTTTAGTTAAATTTATTTCTGTATTTGGACTTTGTTTTTGATCACAGTTTTTGAGCACAATTAATAGTGCAATAGATAATTGTCAAACATAAATACAATATTAAACATTGAAATCAGTAATGAAGTATTCACGTATGTCACAAAAGGCATTGGTGATAAGTCAAATAGAGATTTTCTTTTTGAATTCAGCATTACTTAATGCAAAAGAAATGTACACTACTTTGTTCGCGATTATAATAACCATAATTCCAAAGCTTTACTTAATCTGGAAAAGGTTACATTTAACATGTTTTCCTGTCTAGTAAAGTAATGGTGATAATCGCTGCTCACTCCAAATTCACCAATGATATCTTTGTGACAAAACGAGGGACTCAAGTATTCAAAGAAAAGTCACAGTTCATATAGTTTCTTCAATAAAAGTATGACTACAGCGTTCCTTTATTCTTGAATAAGTTTTTGTTCTAACAGTCTTGCCTTTTTGCTATTTTAGTACCTTACTTATGTGAGCAGAATTTCATCACATCACATCAAAATAATGCAAAATTAGTCATAATCAGTATTGATATAGTATAAAGGAAGAATTTTTCTCGATATTTTAATATGTACAATATCTTAGACAATTTAACACATAAATGTTCAATATGAGTTTCCCATGTAAGTTTTGAATCAAGCATAATACCTAACATAATAAATTAATTGCTCACAGTATTAGAAGATAAAATAAAAACTAAATATTCTGTTTTGTTTTCATTCAGAACAAAGCCATTTGCATTAAACCAAGCCTTTTCATCTGAAAGAAATGATCTTGATTCTATCTCGAGCTGTAAAAAGTCGATGTGGTGATTGCCTAACGTAGCTTCATCGCCATCTGTTCGATGATATTATAATGTAGGCTATATCATTAATAGGAATTAAGAATAAAATGTCCCCGAGGACAGATCATTGTGGGACATCATGTAGTACACATTTTACATCAGATTTTTTGTCACGACATAACACACATTGCTTACGATCAATTAAATGTGAATTAAAAAGTGACAATTCTACTTAAAACATAGTACTCCAATTCTATTATTAAAATATTATACTCGATAAAGTCAAAGGCCTTACTTAGGTCACAAAAATTGGCCCTAATTGTTTCATCCTTCTGTAATGTAATTTCAATGCTTATCAGACACTTTGACTCACAAACATATCGCAAATAAGTTATAGGTGGTAGTAGTAGCAGTGGTGTTGGTGCTGGTGGTGATAGTGTTGCTAGTGATAGCAGTAGCTATAGTTTGACAACTTCAAGTGAAACCCCGTAAAACACGCCAACTTCTGGAATCTCTCTCTTTCTTTCTTCTCTCTCCCTCGCTCCTCGTCATTCAGTCACCAATCACCACGTAAATATCTGAGAGGGTGTGTGTGGGCATCGCGACCAATAGAAGAATCACTCTCCAGTATTACCACAATAACGGATTCTTCATTTTTGCCTCAACTGTCGGCTAGGAAGGTTCCATTATGCTAGCATTGCAGGCAACTACTCAACCTTTTAATGCTTTTGTTAGCAGGTTTGACAAACTGTGAGCGGACCTGCAAGTACATAGTGCATAGTCCCTTCCCCCGTGCTTTCTCACTTGCTCCTCCCCAAGACAGCCAGCGCTCACGTAGTAACTCGGTCAGGGTTTCAGTTCGATTTGTCAATCTTTAGTAGCAGTAGCAATATAAATAGATGAGCACTTCTGACTGATAACGGGATTTCTCAAACTAGACTTTGACTTTCTTTGAAGAGCCTCTGCAACCTGAATAGCACTAATTTTGTATTCCCGAATTCATTTTATCTTTAATTGAACCAGTTTCTTGAAGCCTCTGAATTAATATACCATAAGAAACAAGGTATGTGCAAGTGTCGTCACTCATAATGCATTTTTTGTCCGAAATCTTATTCCGAAAACGAAGCTTCTGCCATATTCATAATAACACTGCACCGAAGCAATTGAAGCGGTGAGATCAATAACCATTCAACTTCACTTTTGGTCATTAATTTTTTGCAAATTTTAAATTAAATTTTGGATATTTCCACAAGTATTACCACTTTAAAAGTTGGTATATTACTTTGTCTTGATTTCTAAAGCAACCAGAAATATTACGTGCAAAATATAATAATTAGGTAAGAAACAAAAAAAAAGTTTTTTGCATTTTTCTCGAAACTTGTGTAAATGGACTTGAATGGTTATTGATCTCACCGCTTCAATTGTCTGCAGCCTATAAGCACAAATACGGCTTTAATGAGGGTTCTAGAAGTTCCCCTAATTGGAAAAGGTTTAAAACTTCGTCAGTGTAAATTCCTCTAAAGACGCAGCACGTAAAATATTGGGCATATGTAAATTTCCCTAAATCTAGAACCATTTAGTATTACCAAGAGAACATATTGCGTACATTGTTGCTCTTTAGGTATTTTATGTCTGTAAATACCAAAATAGAAGTTGACTCACCTTCAAGGTTTTCCTTCTTGGTTTCTCTTGAGGATTGTCATTTACTTTTCCTTTGCCTCTCCAGTTATTTTTCGACGCTGTGAGATTCGATCGCTGTACGGTTCATGGTTATGATCTCCATTACATGAAGTCAAATTTTTCAGGACCTAAAACTGTAAAACAAAATGCAGGACATTTTTTTCTTGGCGCACCGCCAATTTTCTTCGCAACTCGTTAGATATCGTTCGAAGTCAAATTTGCAATTTCTGAAAATTGTTCTTGTCTTAGTATTTTATTTCTCTTTCAGTATCGATACATCTGAATCGATTAGCGGCGTTACCAACATTATTACAATATTTCATCTCTATTCTCACTGCCAACTTCATTATGCATTTGTATAACTTTTTCTGACAACTCCTCATCCGACTCTGAATCTGATGTTTCAGTCTGATTAGCGCTAGAGATGATAAAATCGGTGTTAGGGTAGAATCACTGAAATGTGGACATTCACTTCCTTCATTTTCATTACCAACTTCGTCTTCATCTTCTAGCCATTGCTGCATTATTTTTCCAAAATTATTATCAGTGGGCATAACTGACATGGTGTTATATGTTTGCAACATCTGTGGGACATAATAAAAACTAATTACCGAAAAGAAATTAAACAAACTTACTTAGAACAATATTGAAATTGACGAACTACTACGTAATGCGATATACCGGTCTGTGAGTCCTGCAAATAAAGCACACAATAATAACTACACACTGTAATACCACAGTCTAGTATATACAGTCACGAAACGAAACTTGAGTTTATGAGGGTACTAGGAACGATAGACTGTGCAGGTACTATTTCGCATTACTACTGTAATGAGGCGATAGTAGCGATCCTAGTGGTTAGCAACTATCTATGGATGCATATTTACTACGTATTGAGCTTCGTGACTGTATATAGTAGACTGTGGTAATACTAATAAGAAACAGCGCCAACAATGCAATGAACAGATTTAGATTACAACCACACTACAGCACACCTAAAGGAGGACTAAAGAAAACACAGCTCAAAGAATAAGACATAATATTAAGCAGTGTTGCGAGTATTCAAGAAACAAAATAGGATACCGGCCTGGCAGACCGCTATTTCAGGTTAAGGGTTAATTTCTGCATTTTTTCCAGGGCCGAATAACCCTTTTTCAACGCTCAGTGTATTAAGTTGAGGAATTTCTTCACTTCTATTCCCCATCTGAAACAACTGACACCCGTTTATTTCTGTAATTTTACAGAACTAGAACCGGAGCTGGGTGTGGAACACCTGTCTGACCTGCGATATCCCGACGGAGACCCCCCTTGCCATTTCTGCTGCCAGCAGACCAGCACATCCATTCATGATGAGAACAGACTCAAAATCGTCAGTGGAGGTAAGTAAGCGAACTATGCCCAATATTGGAAGAAACCTCCAACTGCCCAACCAAACTACCGCCGTGCACTTGCTATTTTTCATCGTTTAATTGGTTATTTTACGACGCTTTTTCTACTGCCATGGTAATCTAGCGTCTGAGTGAGATGAAGGTGATAATGTCGGCGGAATGAGTCCAGGGTCCAGCGCCGAAAGTTACCCAGCATTTGCTCTTAATGGGTTAGGGAAAATCCTCAACCAGGTAACTTTTCCCAACCAGAATTTGAACCCGTACCCGTATCATGAAGATAAAAATCTGCTGTGAACTCCTTATTGCATTATTCTTACGCACTTATCACAGCAATTATTACAAATCACACCACTTCCACCGACTTAATTATTTGCAGTTCAATTTTGCATCCTAATTTATAGTCTTGGAGAGTTTACAATACATTTTAAAAAATGTCGCCGTCCGCTTGAGTACACTTTGCCGTACACTTGTGAACGGAACTCGTCACTCTACGTAACTGCATATGACTATCTTTGATTTCCGCAGTGCTCGCGCTGGCTGCTGAGTGCACGCTCACAAAGAACACGCGTTCACAGCAATGCGTTCCAATAACTAAACGTAACTCTGTAAATATTGAGAATAGGACCCATGTTTATATGACATTTTTTACTCAGAATATCTTCAGAAATAAGCTCCGTAAAGGACGGTAAATCCTCGTGATTCACCTTGTGTATATATATATATATATATATATATATATATATATATATATATATATATATATATATATAATCCACTGTCTTTCCCTTCTCTTTCACATATTACATTTCTCCACTCCTGTCTATCTTGCGTCTCGTTTTCAAAATTTATCCACCCATCATAACCTAGACACACGATCACAACACTCCTCAATATTATCCATTCCCTCCCACCGAACATCCTCATATTCATCTTCTTTCACTGTGGCTGTTCCTCGACTTTGGAATTCCCTACCGAGTAATGTCAGGGACTGTCAGACATCAAATCAATTTAAGAATAGGTTAACGAGATATTTTTCTAACAATTATTGTCAACAATAATAGCTGTTTCAGGTTTCTCAGTGTTTAATGGTTATATATATCACAGACAAATATATAAATTATCTCATTATTATTATTATTATTACTATTATAATTACCATTATTATTATTATTGTTGTTATTATTATTATTATCATTATTATTATAACTATTTCTTACCAGTGTTTATTATTGTCACACTAACATTAGTTATCCAATTTTCATCACTTACTTTCATGTTGTTTTATGATCTAGATATTAATGTAATAACTATGTAAGCAAATGTATTTAATTAGAATTAGAGTCTGGCTGGGCGGAAGAGAAGGCCTACTGGCCTTAGCTCTGCCAGATTAAATAAATAAATTATTATTATTATTATATATATATATATATATATATATATATATATACAGAGACATCACTTTATTTTTACCAACATTTTTAACATTAACCTGGCTATACTCGGAAACACTGTTGCCCCCTTCCATTACAGGAGTTTGATGTTGCTAGTGCAATATGTAAACAAATCATTTTACTAGCTATAGGAGGAGAGAAAAGTAGTGTATCCATTTATGTTGTAGGGAAATACGATATTACGATTTTCAGTTTGATCATCACTTTTACGAAATTTATCAAAATACAGTAGAGTAGTAACATTTTTTTTCAAAAACTCAACTTTTCAGGCGGCTATGTTCATTATGTAATGTCTACTTTATTTAGCATATTAATTATTGATGTTAACATACAATATAGAGAGTGCATTTAAATTGAGGGGGTCATAAGTAAAGGGCTGTAAGTGCACTTAAGTTACTTTTGAGAAAATGGGGTTTAAATATTTAAGCTTTCGTAAAATCGGTGAAATTTTTATTTAAATTTTAATGTGTGATGAGATTAAAATATCCCTTTGCCACTAAAATTTTGGATACTTTAGCTTACACTGGATGCACTTAACTCATATTATTACAAATGTCACTAGCATTCCTTTGCTTGTAGCCACCTCAATTCAAAATAAGCTAATCTGAATTTTTAAACAAGTTGCTGAAAATGGTTGCCGTTCATTAAAATGCAGGCTTCAATTCTTTACGCTTATTATTAAAAACATTTTGAAGCATATTCTCTGAAATTGAATTTATCGTTTCTTGAATATAATTTTTAGTACGATATTATTAATATAGGTTCTTTCTTCTATAGAAAACGCAACCATATTTCTGAAACACACTATACACTGCAGTGTTTACTTCACTGCTTGAAGACTTTGAATGCAACAGCGGCCGTAAGTTTGTGTGTCTGACTGGAGCAAGGACATTAGTGAAGGGGTGGGAGTGAAGTACATTCAGAAATGCAGGTACAATAAAAATGCAAGTAAAAATAAAATGATGTCCCTGTATTTATATATACCTAGTGAAAGTGACGTTCAAAACAGTCCACCATTTAGACACAAAATCTTCATGCACCTTAATTGGACGTGGGTTTTAAACTTGAGTCTTTCAATATTCTTTCAACTTTAAAGCAATGAATGCAAGATTGATATTTAATATTAATTAATATATTTAAGCAGTGAAGACGACGTTCAAAACAGTGCATCATGTAGACACAAAATCTTCATGCACCTTAATTGAACGTGCGTTTTAAACTCGAGTCTTTCCATATTCTTTCCAGATTGCATGCGTACGCGCGTTAAAAATTGAACCGCGTAGATGCAGCTGTAGAGTTTCTGCAGTTTAACCAGTCTTTTCAAAACTGACAGCTTTAAGGTAATAACCATCCTTATGGAAAGTGTAAAAACTGATTTCACATTTCATAGCGAAACGTGATAGAACATAAATAGTTTCGTAGGCCTATATGTGTTTTCAGATTATGTTCACAAGATAGAACTAAAATTTAATACTGCTACGAATTTGTTAAGGAAGTTTAATTAACCACAGTATGCAAATATTGAATGAGTGAAACATGTTTATCTGTAGTAATGTCACGAGAGGTCTGAGATTTGCCGATAAATCCACGAGCGCAGGAAATCTCAGACCTCGAGTGACATTTATTAGGACTATTTCGTGAATAAAATAAAAATGTAAATAATATATCCCTAAAATTCGATCACAAAATGTTAATAATTGTACATTAACGAATATTTTAACCTATTCATACATTGTGAAGTTGAAATACTCTTAGATTAATATCGATTACTGCAATAAAGAAATTCGATGTTAATATTCAGTAATGCCAATTGCGAAAAGCAAAATATAGGCTTAACAATGTTAATTACATGTACTGCACTTTTCTGTTATTATTATAACATAAATACATTTTCATTATCTGCTGAAATCATAATTTAATTCAACAGTAACAGTGGGGACAGCTATACACCAATGCTTATGTATTCACAGCGAGACATGTTGCTACACAGTGAAGCCATCTCTGTATAGATAGGCCTAATTAAAACGAATTTTATTACGCCATACGGAAGGCAGTTTGATCAAAGACCTTATTATTACTATGCAATTGTTTCATTTCATTCACAAAACACAAATTTTATAGGCTACAATGTAGGTTAAGTTACCTGTGGGAGCTGGACCAATGTCAGCTGTGTCTTATTTCGACCGTTACAATCAGTGCTACACGAAAGCATTTTTTATAGCTCTACAAACGCATTCTAGCTGCAGTGTGTAACGGAACTAAAGCTGCATCTACACAGTTCAATATTGCAATCGCTTATGCATGCAATCTGGGAAGAATATTGAAAGAATCAAGTTTAAAAGGTAAGTTCAATTAAGATGCATGAAGATTTTGTGTCTACATGGTGCGCCGTTTTGAACGTCGTCCTCACTGCTTAAATATATTAATTAATATTAAATATCAATCTTGCATTCATTGCTTTAAAGTTGAAAGAAAAGTTTAACCGTGTAGTTGCATCTTAATGTATTCATGATCATCAATTTACGGGGAAACAGTTGGCGACAACGACTAAACAAAAGAACGACCATGCGATAAATTGATAGCGATAAATCTAGCTGCAAAATTATCGCAAAGTGTGACTGTGATGGGTTGGAATTCAAAATTTAATTACACTTCATTGGTCGAAAATGGAATGACGTCATATAAACTAAATAGTCTAAATTATGCAAAACATTCTAGAGGGACCGCCAAAATGAAGTTTGAACTTTAAGGGGCCGTGACACTCAAGACGTTGGGAGCCACTGCTCTAGAGATCTCTGCTGCGACATAATGGGACTCGAAGGACATCTGAGGTCAAGGGCAAGCCTCGTAACTCTATTCTATAACATGAAATTCGGACAGGTGAAATTCAGAATTTTAATTTCTATTAAATACTTTTTAGTTGGTTGAGACAGGTGCTAGGAGTCCATGGGCATGTAAAATTAAAGCTGACCGTAGCCATGGACACAAGAAAGACAGAGTTGCCTGTCTGGAGGAAAGCTGAGATCTTCTAAAACATACCTGCACAAACAGCGCTCAACGAGCGCGCACGCTCCTTCGGAGCGGGAGAGCCGTGTTTACCGCTCGCCGAAACGGAGAGGAAGATACGTCAGAATGACATAGACTTGCTATAGGTAGACGAGAGGGAAACGACCACTCAGTTATGTAGTGGAGTGTAGTGTGTAGGCCTATTCTCAGTAACTGTTTCACGTTGCTTACCTACTGTTACAGTACAGTATGTAGGAATCTAAAAGACGGAACATAACAATTTAACATTTAACGATTTACAGATCGAACATATTGGTCTTCAATGTGACCGAAGGGCTAAAGATCGTTTGAATGATACTACTAGCCTGGTTGAGTTTTACAAGACTAAACATTAGCAATAATATCCACGACTACACAGGCTGACTGTGAAAATGATTGCTATGTTTAGCTCAACATTTATATTTGTGAGCAACTGTTTTCTATAATCAACTTTAATAAAGGCAGGCATCGAGCATCTCTAACTGATGTTTCATTACGATCAGTAGGCTACTGTTCCTTTCAGCTGGCAACCGCATAAAATCTCGTTTTGATGTACTGATAAATAAAAATATAACAAAATGATATTGTACATTTAAGTAGCTATAGAATTTCTATTATTTCTGTAAAATAAATATTTTTTATTAATTAATAATAGTCGAAGATAGTTTTGCAAACACTGAAAGGGAATTCATTTCATAAACACTCGTAATAGTACTTCTTTTTGTGTATATTTTGTACGAGATCACCCCTTCTTCCAGTCCATCCTTATACAGAGCGCAGCTAATTTCTGCATTCCGCTCATGAGCTGTGAGCCGTCTCGGAGAGCGCAAACCTTGTGCAGGCCTGTTCTAAAATATTTGGATCTTCGTTTCACTCGTTATGAAGAGTATTTAGATTCCCATGGGATTGAGGCAGTGCTAGAGTGACTAGTGTGATATGGCGGGAAGGAACTATTTCAGCAGCGTCAAGAAAGAGTATGTGCGTGTGTCTGTGTGTAAGAGAGAGAGGCGAAAAACATGTTCGAGTACTGGTAGGAGGGAATATAGCCAAGGAGGCCTGCCAGAAATGGCACGTAGAGGTAGATTTAGAACACAATTTGGTATTTTGATTGCACGCAAGAAAGAATATAACCATAAATTTTCTTCTCTGAAGACGTAGAACACATATAGTTCGAGGTTTTATTTATAATGACTTTATTTTAGAAGTCTTATGCGCTGATGTTGCAGGATAATCGTCTGTAAATCTTGACGTCAACCGGAACGAATTTACTGTTGATTTTAATTTGCATATAATTTAATTCTGAAAACGAAATTAATACTGCTTTTCTGTAATAATGGCTGCACATATTATCTCGGACATTTGAAAGTGCCTGTTTGACTAAAAGAGAGTAGATCATTCAGGATCCGAAATACTCTCACGATTATAGGTTCCATTCTCACGAAAATGAAATAAAGCTATTGCGCAATTTTGTCGTGCATGAAAAAGGTTGTACGGTTTGTCAGAGTTCCACAAACGTTCAAACAATTGCGCTCAATTTCCTGCTCAGGAATTAACTGGACTCTACTCAGAGAGAGGGTTTCTATTGTGTGGGAATCTCTGATAAAACAAGAATTTATTGCATATGAACTACCTGCTTTCGAGGCCTGAAAACCAAGGCAGGTCCTCATATAGCACAGCAATCCACCATTCTACTATTGTTAGTCTCGACAAATTTCCTGCACTCCGACAAGAGTGTTTTATTAAAATTTTCCAAAATAAGCAAGCCTGAATATTATCCGTCTGTATATTTAAAAATGATTACACAGTACAGGAAAATAAAGTTTGGAATTGCTCGTGTTAAAGAGTACTCCCGGGTTTCATTTAACATGTGTGTGGAAGCAGAGTCCGTATAGGCCAGTTTCTATCTGATGCTTTTCCAATTCACTGCGGACTAAAGCAGGGAGATGCACTATCACCTTTACTTTTTAATTTCGCTCTAGAATATGCCATCAGGAAAGTTCAGGATAACACAGAGGGTTTGAAATTGAACGGGTTACATCAGCTTCTTGTCTATGCGGATGACGTGAATATGTTAGGAGAAAATCCACAAACGATTAGGGAAAACGCGGAAATTCTAGTTGAAGCAAATAAAGCGATAGGATTGGAAGTAAATCCCGAAAAGACAAAGTATATGATTATGTCTCGTGACCAGAATATTCTACGAAATGGAACTAGGGGAGAGTCGGGTAGTATCGGACATCGGGTAGTATTGGACAGTGCGTTTTTTTCATCTACAACCATATGGTAGTACCTGAATGACATGCGACATCACAGAAACGTAACCATGTCAATCAGGTACTATGATCGTGTGGTAGATGAAAGAAACTCACTGTCCGATATTATCCGATGTCCGATACTACCCGACTCTCCCCTATAAAAATTAGAGATTTATCCTTCGAAGAGGTGGAAAAATTCAAATATCTTGGAGCAACAGTAACAAATATAAATGACACTCGGGAGGAAATTAAACGCAGAATAAATATGGGAAATGCCTGTTATTATTCGGTTGAGAAGCTCTTATCATCCAGTCTGCTGTCCAAAAATCTGAAAGTTAGAATTTATAAAACAGTTATATTACCGGCTATTCTGTATGGTTGTGAAACTTGGACTCCCACTTTGAGAGAGGAACAGAGATTAAGGGTGTTTGAGAATATGGTTCTTAGGAAAATATTTGGGACTAAGAGGGATGAAGTTACAGGAGAATGGAGAAAGTTACACAACGCAGAGCTGCACGCAATGTATACTTCACCTGACTTAATTAGGAACATAAAATCAAGACATTTGAGATGGGCAGGACATGTAGCACGTATGGGCGATTCTAGAAATGCATATAGAGTGTTAGTTGGGAGGCCGGAGGGAAAAAGACCTTTGGGGAGGTCGAGGCGTAGGTGGGAAGATAATATTAAAATGGATTTGAGGGAGGTGGGATGTGATGGTAGAGACTGGATTAATCTTACTCAGGATAGGGACCAATGGCGGGCTTATGTGAAGGCGGCAATGAACCTCCGGGTTCCTTAAAAGCCAGTGAGTAAGTAAGTAAGTGGAAGAAATCAAATAACTTTTTTTATGAAAGTCGTGTAAATATCTGTCGTAATCAGTCCTAAGAAAGGCTATTGGCTCATCTTAAATAGTATATTTTTTCATCCTTTTCGCCTTTTCTTTAGTTCCATAGTTTTTTTGTTTTGTTTATTAATAAATTTCTCGTTTCTGTTTTTCTTGATTTATATACTTTCTTTTTTATATCCAGTCATTTTCTTAGTCCGTCTTCCATTAGAGCTCTTCCACTTTCTTACTTTCCCTCATGTTTCTCTCATTGCTTTCCTTTTATTTCTCCTCCTCCTCGCTTCCGATTTTACTCTCTTTGTTCTGATTTCTTCCCTTATATTTATTCTTCCTATATTTTATATTTCGTTTTTAACGTCCAATATTTTTTATTTTCGTTCTCTGCCTGTCTTGTGTCGGTGTATTTCTCATTTTATTTAATTTATTGTAAGCTATTCTTTATATCTCACATTAGCATTCTAGCTCTGTACGTGAACGAGTTCGTCTTAAGAACTTACCTTGGCTTGCAAGTCTTGCTTGCCTAACTGTCTGACTTTTTAATGTTCTATATACCCTGAATTTCAGTTTTTAGGGTCCAAATTTGACAGTATACAGTATTCAGGATAAGATTTGAACAACGATAAGCACACTGAACTTGTGGTCTCGCTGGGTCGTCAACCGAAAATAATTTCCCACTCATAGTGACTCTAGCAACAAATTATACTGGACTCTTGTCCGATGTGGAAATACAATTAACATCTTGATTCATTAATTTCAAAATTAAAGGAATATTTTTTTCCTACGACGGAAAAAAAACTATTTGGTGAAAACATCTTCTTGGTGACAAAGTAGAAGAGAAGCTGTTAAAGTTATTTTATGATTCGAGCTTAAAAATGGAGTTTACTACAACGCCTTGTTGCATACGCCCATATATCCCGATTAGTTCGAACTTAGGGTTAAGATACAAATTAGATTTACTTTAAATGTTATTTTAAGTGACCATGTTTCATTTAATTTAGGATGCTCCTTGTTATTATTATTATTATATTTTTATTATTATTATTATTATTATTATTATTATTATTATTATTAATTATTGTTTTTATTAGTTGTGTTTATTATTAATTTTCACATTGAGTGTAGGCCTAATTAGTTACCACTGCCACCGGGTATATACCCATTTGCAGTGTGAATACATACATACATACATACATACATACATACATACATACATACATACATACACACATACATACATATGGAGCAAATCAATTGTTATACAAAAATTATATAACACATAGCAAGCAGATTAATTCACTTTACAAGCATAAACATTTAATTAGTTGAGTAAGGTATAACTTTGAATAAATTTGATTTATTATGTTCTCCTGGCCCTTCAAAGCCTCAAGACAATAGGCACAGCATTCAAGACCGTAATGTATTAATAGCAAACTCAATTTTCATAACAGCTGGGGGTTCACCGTTTTGGAATAACGGTTAGCATGCCTGACCATGAAACAAGCGGGCCCTGGTTCAAATTCTGGTTGGGGCAACTTACCTGGGTGAGGTTTTTACCGGGGTTTCCCTCAACCCAATAAGAGCAAGTGCTAGGTAACTTTCGGCGGTGGATCCTGGACTTATTTTGCTGGCATTACCACCTTCATCTCATTCAGACGCTATATAACCATAGCAGTTGGAAAAGCGGCGTAAAACAATTAAAATTATAATAACAACTGAGACTGACAGGTGGAAGAAAGAGATCTGATTTGTGTCTTATATATGGGCTATTCCATATGAAATCGATCAGTAAAAAACCTCGCATTTTTTTATACTCTATTTTTTTCCCTATTTATACAAGGTGTTGAGGAGAGTGCATTTGCAAAAATATACTATAGAAAGTCAAACGGTTTTCGTATTGTTGAGCGACAAATTTAGCGTATTTTAGAAAAACAAGCCTCTTTCAGCGCTCAGAACTCTGGAACCATTTACTGCAGAACATTGAACGAGAGATCATTTTGAACCTGACATTTGGTAGGTTATGATAAGAAGTAATCCTTATTTTTATTGTATATAGAGAGACAGATAATCTGATTTTACTTACTTTTAGGCATTTTGCCCATTTGTAAAAATGTAAAAATATTGAGAAAAAACCTTGCATTATTAAGAGGGATTCTTCATTGTTTGCTTAGTGTCACGGCAATAAGTTTCGGGGGTATTAAATAAGTTATATTCACACGCCTAGACTTGAAAGGCGCAACACAGCAAGCACTGGCCGAGAGATGAAGATAAGCGAGCTTTGGGCGTCATTTTACTCCTGTGTTTATGAAAACCTGTGATAAAGCTAGCCCAGCTATGAGCTACTAGATGAAACACCACGTGTTTATGTCTCCTGGCCTTCCTTGCCTAGGCTTGCTCCCGCCTCACAGTCAGCTGGTTAGTTCACGCGCGTACTACTGATTTTCTTTATTTGATTTTTCAATACTTTCTTATTAACGTTGCACCAGTAAAAAATACTTGTTTATTTATACTTTCAATGCGGAATCTAACCATATATCTTAAAAATATTTTTTCGTTGGCAAAGGTGTCTTAGTTAAGAAAAATCTAAATTTCTCCATTTCCATAAAAAGTAAGAAAAACTGTTTACATGTCAATATAAACTTTAACTTTTTAGCATCAAAATAAACCATGATTTTGATCATTAGGTGAAAGGGTTTCGGAGCCACAACAGTTTAAAGTTGCTATTTTTATGAAAATACAATAAATTAAATATTTTTAATTTAAACACTATGAAGTTCTGATGCCTCAAACTTTGCACAAAGCATTGTATCATAGTTGTCTACGGACAGAAAAATTTTCATTGTATTTAAAAATTGCAAGGTCAATTTTCTCTATATTTCGGTCGATTTGAGATGGAATAGCTCGTATATATCTCGGTTTTTAGTATAAAACATAATCGAGGGAAAGAATGTACTCACAACGTAAGGCTAATGTTTATAAATTTTGGAAAATCTTTGTATATGATGTCCTTTTACGCATACGTGTCACTATCCTTTTAGTTTGACGATTGGAAGAATACTTTCTTCTTAGTTGGTTATTTAACAACGCTGTATCAAATGCTCGGTTATTTGGCGTCCATGAGATTGGTGATAGCGAATGTTATTTGGCGAGATGAAGCCGAGGATTCGCCATAGATTACCTGGCATTCGCCTTATGGTTGAGGAAAACCTCGGAAAAAATACCTTTTTTACATTCTGGAACAAATGTAACTCAACCCAGCACACAGGACACACACCATTAAAATGCAGAACATTCCTGGGAAATCCAGGACGTCTGGCAACCCTGGTTGAAATCATGTAACATAACCCCAAAATTTATAATGTTAACACAATTCAAATAACTTAATAATTCGTCAGTGACTATATGTATTAAAAGAATGTATTCAAGAATGAAGAAAAAATAATTGAATATTGTGATCCCAAAACGGGTTAAGTCCATTTTTATGAAAGGACTGGTCTAGTTTTTTATCCATTGTTCTACGAATTGAGCGAGTTTTCAAGTGACATACACAATAACGAAAACTTTTAGATAAGAACTGGCGTTGTTGTGGAAGAAACCAAGCCTAAAATATAATGATAGAAGTCTCAAGCATAATCATTAGGGCTAGGATTTTGATGAAATTGCATCTTTTTTCTAGTAAGCCAGAAACACAGCCGCTTTAGTATTTATATGTTATGTGATAAACTGAGTGTTTTAAGACATATTTGTTAGGGCATTTTTTTGCATTTTTTGCCTGTTTCAACTCATAAGAGCATCTTTTGTGTTATTCGAACATTTTTTAGGCATTTTCATTTAATTTTGGCCACAAATCCCCATTATTAATAAAAAATAATATTTATTTCCTTCGACATTTTGTCTATAAATTTTGTCCATTAATACCTTTTATTTTTTACTTGGTTATCAAGTATCAAATACGAGGTTATTTAGCGTAGATGGATTTGGTGATAGTGATATGACATTTGGCGAGATGAGGTCGAGGATTCGCCATAGATTACCTGACATTTGCCTTACGGTTGGGAAAACCTAACCAGATAATCAGCCCCAGCGGGAATCGAACCCGCGCCCGAGCGCAAATCCGGATCGGCAGACAAGCGCCTTAACCGACCGAGCTACGCCGGTGGCTAATACCCATTATTTTGTATAATATTTTGATCGATTTTATACACAAATATTGGCCTTTTAACGTAATACACCCCATGTAATGGATCAGTCCAACCATCCCTTCAATATAGACTTCTCTATACTTGCTAATTCCGTATAAGAGTGACTTTGTGATGGGTTACATGGAAACTACATCAGGTAAAATAATTAATTAAAATGTACCACTTAGAAAAATTATGTAAAATTAAATAAACTTAAAGGTTGGTACTATAATTTAATTTAATTACTAGTCTAAATATTAAGTAGCAGAAAACTCCTTTTCCTACTAAGCCAATTTTAGAATGTAAGATCAATTTTAGGGCATTTTAAGGGCATTTTTTTTTAGATTTTTAGGTCATAGATGCATTGTTTTTAGGACATTTTTTTATGATTTATAGGCCATCAAAATCCTAGCCCTAATAATCATATATATGTATAAATCATAAAAATGTCCAAATGAAGTAAGCGAGTTTCGGGACCACTCTTTTCAATTGCTCCTTAGCACAGTTCTACAGCACGACATCGTACAAACAGTAAGGGAAAATAACAAAATAAAAATATAAAAAGATGACCGTATATGACATAATGTCCGTAAACACGGGATTTTTGGTGTTCCGTATGGTTTTTATAAGGGACAAATTTTTCAGTCCTCAAATACGGGAAACCTGGCAACCACATTGGCGTACTCATCTCGCGAAATGTGTACCGCTTCACTAGCACAAATTCTATCGACGCTGGAGAACCGTTTAGTTGATACATTGTCGTTAAATGACCGAATAAGAAGCAGGATGTAGAACATTTTGTTTGAGCAGTAAAGTTGGAATTGTAACTTTTCACGACTACGCGAGCCAAAGAGGGCTTTCACTTAACTGCCCATTAATTCTGTACGTGGTATACTTCCTGGATAATTAGACACGAAGCTAAATAGTGGGACGTCTTGTTTAGAATTGCTTGACAGGCGTGTCGTGGTGAGATTGGCAACATCAAGACACCGCATCGCATACCTGGCAAGTGCCTGCACGTTATTAATAGTGCAAGTCTTTGTAATGCAGTGATGGTATACGCATGGCTGGAAATGCTGTCCCTCTGTTCGCAGGTCTGGTACGAAGCCGAGACGGGAGTCGAGACGATACAGGCACGCATTTCATGAACCTTCCGTCACCCAATGTCCAGAACGAGGTAAGTGCTGACGCATAATGCTACTTTGTTTACTACAGAATATTCAGTATAATACAAAAATAATTTGAGTCCAAATCTGTAGCGGCTCGTCGTAAAGAAAATAGGTGAAGTGCTGTTCACATACACAAATGCATGAACAGTTTTGCTAATATAATGAGAAGGCCTACTATTCGTAAACTACGTATAATTTTACTAGTTCCAGAACACATGCAAACAGGAAAATTAATTTATTTCAGGACTCACCCAATTTCTTGCATACAAAGTCAATCCTCCTATCTTTTAAAGTAGCAAACCTGTCGATGATGTCTTCATAAAATGTCTCGGCTCAATTGAGGGTGGACAGTATATCTCAATGCAAAGCTATGGGGCTAATGATGAAAGTCTCTCCTGTTATGTGGCATTCCAAATGAAATTTTCAATCTTTTCAAAGAGAAAAGCTTCTTTCATCGGAATAGTTTAAGTTATTTCATACAACTTCTCTATTTTAGCACTTTTTAGAACAAAGAACAAATGGAATTGTAGGAAAAAACAACTTTTAAACTTTACGAATGTATGTGGCGTGCATTCCCGATAAAATAACATATAGGGCCGAATTCATAGTCAACACTTATCGTAAGGAAACACTTAAGCAGTTGCTTATAATAATTTCCAATTCATAAATCCCACTGAAGTGAACACTTATTCAAATAAGGTAGCTTGTCAGCTTATTCAAGTGTTTCCTCATATGCATTGTAATCAGCTGATTCGGTATAAAGTAGATGATGATTATGATTTAATTTAATTTATTGAGTTCTGTAATTAAAATGAAAATGAGTTTCGGCAAGCTAAAGATATGTCAGAGATATGGAGAACCCTTTAGAGATGTATAATGATCAACAATTTAAAAGGAGATACCGTCTCGACAAGAACACTGTTGTGAATATTCTGGTGTCTCTTATTGAAATTCACAATACAACCATGAGGCTTACCGATTTCGCCACTGCTGAAAGTACTGGTTGCTTTGAGATTTTATCATACAGCAGCATTTCAGGTAGATTTAAGTGGCATTTTTTTTTTCGAAAAGTATTCACGTCCCAACAAAGTGTTATTTGCATTTTTGTTTGTATTCTACCCAAGGAATAAGCTGTTAAAAGTTGCGTAATTATATCATTTCCACTTTGTTTACCATAAAAATGACTGAAAAATAAATTAAAATGATTTACTTACAGGAATATTTCCGGAGTTTGCATTAAACTCAACTGCAATTTTGTTCCATGTCAATTTCTTCTTCTGGAGAGAACAATTATCAATTTTTTTTTTTTTTTTACTTTCGACAATATCTCCAAATTTCATAACTGGTTATCTTAGCTCACTTCTTTCTTTTCTGTAAAATGCTTTCTGGACATCTTGTATAATTTTTAGCTCTATAATATTTACTTCTGTATTTGTGTACGACAATAATGCCGATTTAAGAATTTGAAGGCGCTGGAAAACAATTGAATGTGGGAAAGCGCTCACGTCTAGCCATGTTGCCATATTTCTTTCGATTTCAAGGGAATGCTCAGGGAATATGAATGAGTAGCGTCTCTGCAATACGATCTGAAATAAGTGCTAAGGAAATGCTCATTACTTAAGTGTTTCCTCATTTTATAAGTGGCGACTATGAATTCGACCCATAGCCAACTAATTTACCGCTGCATGGCTGCCTGCTTAGACACAAGAAATGAGGATACCTTTCTCGAGTCAGGTAGTAGGCCTACATACTGTAACATTTCACAGCCCTTCAGCAATAGCCCCCGGCCTTGGAGACCAGCTTCAACCCTTCTCTACCGTTAGATCTGCAAACTGGTTACTCCACATACAACAAGTCTGACAGTTCTCCGTAACTGAAAGACTCAGAAACGCACTTCACTCATACAATCTTTCTTTAGTGCGTCACGTCACGTTACCATGGAAACCAAGTGCTATATGAGAATGGGAGCTCAAACATTTTCACCTCTACAGTATTATAGGTTTCAATAGACACCGCTCGGCGCTCGTAACAGTCGACATGATTCTATTCAGTGGACGGTTACAGGTACTATTTATATAACTAAACACTGTTAATAACGACTGAAAATAAAACTTTTTTTATTTTAGAAATACGGAACCGGTAATAATTAGAATTAATTATTAATACGAGATAAAATTGTGTTTTACACGTAAATAGGTGAAATGGTACTTCACTTACTTCACCTGAATAACCGCCCCTGGTCCAAATGAAACCTAATAAAAACCAAAACGTAAGTTGAACGTACTTTGCCGTACATTTCTAAGTACTGAACACTACTTTTACTTGTTATTTTAATTTCAGTGTAAAAAATTGCAGTAGTTCTGCGATCTTTATGAAATAGCTAGTGTTACCCTATCTTTAAACGCAAACTCGAGGACGACATACCAAATAACATCTTAGAGATACAAATTTACACAATGAGTCAAAGTCGTTCTATTTCAAACAATTAAAATGAAGTCAAAATGTTTAATACCCTGCATGTTTTGATACTTAGTTTCTAAATTATTATAATCTGAGAATGCGTGTAGAAACACACAAAAACTACAACTGTTCAATAGAATTTCAGTCACTCATGTTCAGGTAGAGGGTAACTTAATTTAAACAGCTCATAAATATCTATCTGTTGCTCAGATTTTCTTTAAAATATCAGGAATTTTTCGCAAGCACGAATGAAATGACAAACGTTCAGTGGCGGCTCCTGCATATTTATTAAGAGGAGGAAAGAAGTTAACAGCACGAAATGACACCTTCTTGAATAAAACATGCTACAAATTAGCCTACATGCATACATTTAAGACCAGATAGTGTTGGGGTTGGCCTTCCTTTCTGTATACCAATAATCTGTTCTTGTAAACTGAGTTTCCTAAATTTTACAAAATATATTATGTTTTCACTTCCATTCATTGTTGCATAATTGCACAAATTAACAATTACAAGGAAATTCACAACCTCGCAGCATTTCTCGCGCACACTACAGCATCACACGTGTTGGAAGAGACTAGCTACTAACACGTAACCGGAACCGTTTTACGGAAATGGGAAAGGGAAATAATCTGAGGAAAGCGAGAACACTGCACCCACCCACGTGGTCTGTGTTGCCACATGTACATTTTAAAAGTTCAGTATCACATGCTTTTGAAGAATGTCAGGTCTTGTGGCTGTCGCCCTGTCTAGTAGACAATGAATGGAAGTGAATTTCAGGGGCCAAAAGACCTGCGATATTAACGTAGAACTAACTACTTCCTCTTTGTTTTTTTTATAAACACAACTTTAACTTTCAAATATCCTTGAAAGTTTCAAACCATGAATAGTAGCCTATATAAAGTGCAATGAATAATATTTTTTATTTATAATTAAAAAAATATGTGGTATCTTTCATAGCTTTGCGTTTTCATTGTGCTTCCGCCTAGATGTGTTATAGTCTGGTTGAATGCAAAATCGTTAGATGGCAGCGGTAGCGAGCTTGCTGCACGACCAGTCGGTTTGTATTTCCCGCCCATGCGCTGATTCAGAGGAGGATCTCCTCCCTATCCGTTTATTTACTTCCTTTAAAAGTCTGCTTCTTTCTCTGGCCGCTAGTGCGATGTTGTCTATGTGTGTTAACTGCAGTAAAGGAGGAATGGATTGACTTTCCTCCACACAAACAATCCCGTATCTTTCTCACAGTTTTCTACAGCACATGAGAGCGCGTCGTTTAAAACTCGATCAACCGAGGTTTTCTTATAGCTGTGAACTTAAAAATTATCGAATCTTCCTCGAATTTCAAGGCACATATTTTATTTGGTATTTACTTTCAAAAGAAGAAAATGTGAGAGGACGTTCCTCCCTTCCCTCCCCCGAGGAACCGCCACTGCTAGTGTTACCATATCTTTAAACGCAAACTCGAGGACGACATACCAAATAACATCTTACAGATACAAATTTACACAATGAGTCAAAGTCGTCATATTTCAAACAATTAAAATGAAGTCAAATGTTTAATATACTGCATGTTTTGATACTTAGTTCCTAAATTATTATAATCTGAGAATGCGTGTAGAAACACACAAAAACTACAACTGTTCAATAAAATTTCAGTCATTCATGTTCCAGTAGTGGGTAACTTCATTTAAACAGCTCATAAATATCTATCTGTTGCTCTGATTTTCTTTAAAATATCAGGAATTTTTCGCAAGCACGAATGAAATGCCCACAAGTAAAATGACAAAAGTTGTAGGCCTACTTCACTTTAGCTAGTCCTTTCATTGATTTCACAACAAGATCGCTGCATTTGAACTAATTAAAAGGTAAAATGCTCAGCGAGTTTGACAAAGAACTCGCTACCCTTGTCCGAAAGCTCGTCTGAATCAATTATGTAGGCAAATTGAGGGAACAGGAAAAACAGAACCTCGTGTTAGTCGTGTGCGAACCGACAAGTAAAACGGTAAGAATAAGAAAGAAGAAGTGAAATGGGCTCTGTACTGTCGAGTGTCATTGTGAGCTCCTGACTCTTGGGTAAAAAGAAAGTTGCAAGTTTTGCTGAGAATTTTATCTCTCGTTGTTTAAACGTCAAGCATTTCTTTAAAATTAAATCACACATCTAATTTCCGAACATCGGCGAGAATTTTTTTAATTCCTGCCGGACGGTAATTTAATCCTTCAAAATGAGAACAAGTTCGGGAAAATGAGAACATATGGCTCCTTCATGCGTACATTTGTCTTCAAGAAAGTCCGCAGAGAGCGGAAGTTATTGTGTTACTTTCGATCTACAGTATGAGCAAAGCTTCGCTACACCGTCACGCGACACCGTTGGCTAACGTCTGCAGCGTTTATAAACGTAAGAAATGTTGCAACCAAGACACATAGCCATGTGTGCGCGAAGTAGACAAGGAACAGAAACTTGTTTCACGTGTTAGTACATTCGCCGATAAAAGATGGCGCATAGTAATGTAGCGAATTTCTGCTCACTCTTATATTTTAACGTCCCGCGCCGTGGCGTCGTGGTCTAAGGCTGGTATTCATAGACGACACTTTATATCACCACTTTGCAAAGTGACACTTTTGACGAAAGTGGCTCTTTCACATTAGTGGTATTCATAGACGATTGAAGAAGTGCACTTTACAAAGTGTCACTTCGCCAGCAAAGTGTAGAGTTATATTTTGGTTGGTAACAGAAGTCCCACAATGCCTTTCAAAACAAGTGAACAAACAATAACAAATTAATGTGTAACCTACAAATTACAATGCTTGTGATTTGAATTGGGAGCCTAATTGATCGCGCGAGAAAGAAAATAAATATTGAAAGTTGTTTTATTTCAGTTTATAGTTTTGTTGCCGATAGTTTAGATTATTTCAGTCAGTTCAGATATATAATATTTTATTAAATAGGTAGTGATACTGCTGTTGAAATTATGTTATGTTTTGTACAGTACATAGCTGATCCATTAATTTATGTAGTCAGATTAGGTTTTTTACATATCTTTTTCATTGATTTATATCGCTGAGTTAGGTTTTGTATGTATCCGTTCCACTGATTTATATAGTTCGGTTAAATGTTGTACATATCTTCTATTAGTTTATATAGTTAGGTTAAGTTGGACTGAGTAGGTTACGTTTTGTGTGTGTCTATATATATCAACATATATAATTAAATTTACATCGTTATGTTAGGTTTTATACGTATCTGCTTCATTGATATATCGTTTTATTTCTTTTATTTTCATTTTTGTCTTTTTCGTGAATAAAAGTAAAAAAATGAAATAAACACATTAGTACTGCTATTATTATTATTATTATTATTATTATTATTATTATTATTTTTCTCTCTCTCTCTCTCTCTCTCTCTCTCTCTCTTTCGTTTCCATTATTGCCTGCTCTTCAGGAATATTTTGAATGCCAAATTTTTCTACAATGCAAAACAAAATAGGCCTAATAGTATGAGATCTCTTTTTATGGTGAGGTTAAGACGACTGCACATGAACTAGAGACAGTATCTCAGCAGAAGCAGCCATATCTGATGTATTGCTTACCGGCGTGGAAATATATATTATCAAAACAGTAATGATTATATCAACATCAAGATAAATCTTATCTCAAAATACAGGTAGTCAACAAAAATCAAAATCATTTTAAAACCAATATAATTATGGAATCTGCTTAGAAGGCAGGCACGTGAGGTCTCTCAATGCTAATTTAAGATAGTTATGCCTACATTAGATTGAAGTTAGTTTAATATTATTTAAGTTAAAAAAATTCGTTTCAGTAATAAGAAATAGGTTATATAGACATATCTATCTACATATCACTTCATCGAATTGAGGTTATAAATATACGAATGTTACTACAGAAATACCTGAACTATGATATTATAGATATTAATGTATGGTACATATCTGCAGCATAGAATTTTAATGCAGTCAATAACTGTATTATTGGAGGCACTGGTAAACCTCTATTATTCGTTTTTGTCAACCAGTCATCGAAAAGATTAGCAATCTCAATAAGTTCCTTTATAAAATCGGAACCGATTTTTTTTTAATTCTATATCATTATAAAATTCCACGGGATTGTTTTTAGGCCTATCCCTAATGTAGCGCTTTCGTACATTGTTCACTAATTGTGCCATCTCTTCCGCACGTTCTAATAAATAATTCGAGAACCTCCAAGACGTCCGCCATTTTTCTACAAAGTGACTTTTCGGCTCAAAGTATGGTCGGAAGTACACTTTCATCCAAAGTGTTGCTTTGCACCAAAGTGTCGACTGTGCAACGGAAAAGTGATACTTTGCGTCTTCCAAAGGACACTTTAATCGAAAGTGTCGACTATGAATACCAGCCTAAGGCATCCTGCGAATCATTGGATGTTTCAACATCTATAACATTGCGCTAAAATTCCAATACCTCACCACATTAAAAATGAAAATCTTGCAAATCTAGTCTTTCAGGTGAGGCTCCCTGTAAAGCAGATTTGAATAATTTCAAGGGAAAAATTGTTCCGGGGCCGGGTATCGATCCCGGGACCTCTGGTTGAACGTACCAGTGCTCTGCCAACTGAGCTACCCGGGAACTCCACCCGACACCGTCTCAAAATCTTGATCTATACCTACAGACCACTCTTTCTAAAATCGGTATCCTTGCAATGGTTTAATTCTTGTGTATATTATTTCAACTAATTACGATTTTGTCGCACTCAATTCACTTGTCCATTTTTCGTGCAGGGAGACCAAGAGACCGTATTTCATAGACATTCAGAGGACGAGGTAGACCTTCCTCAACGAAGAGGAAAAGAGGAAGGTGACGTCGAAGAAGAGGCTCCTCCAGCATCGGCGCTCACACGCCGCCGGGCTCTGGTGCCTCCGAAACTGCTAACGGAGTGCAGTGACGACAGGAAACTCTCAGGGTGAGTACAGAGTACAGGTTATTAGTAGAGCTGAGATTTTATGTAACATAACTATATCAAAATATATATGTGGAAGTAGTCAAATACAGTGATGAAATATGTAGCCGAATATGTAAATTCAATAAAAAATGTAATATGCAGAGTCATTCAGTGACTATGTTACAAACTCTTAGGGATGATAGAGAAGATAATTGTGAAGAACTTTCATATAGGAACCTATGTCTGGAAACATTCCATTTGTAGTTACAAGCCTAGATATGTTAGTCAGTAGAACCAGCTAGAATCGAACTTAAGGCCATCCTTTTGACGTTTGGTTGCAGACGACCTGTTCCTGCAAACGTTGGTGATTTCTCATAAACATGATATAAGCTAGTTGGCATCGTAAATTATATTTTGACTGATTAAACCTTCCAAAATTTCCTTCCATTGCCTTTTGCTCTTCCACAAATGAAATGCATATCAGCAAGTTGCGAGAAAGCTGCTAGATTTAATCCGTCAAAATATAATTTACGATGCCAACTAGCTTACTGTATATCATGTTTACGATACTTTGCATACTTCCACTCGGTAATGAGTTTTGGAATAATATTCTGGGGAAATTCCACAGATAGTAACAGTATATTTCTATTACAAAAAAGAGTAATTAGAATAATAGTAGGTGCCAAATCTAGGGAATCTTGTAGGACTATTTTAAAAAAACTACAAATATTGCCCATGGCTTGTCAGTATATCTTTTCATTAATAGTCTTCCTCGTATGTAATCATGAAAACTTTATAACTAATTCAACAGTTCATAGCATAAATACACGTCAAAAATTACTTTCATACTCCATCGGCAAGTCTATCGTGCTATCAAAAAGGAGTGCGTTATATGGCAGTAAAATTTTTTAATAGCCTCCCTATCGATATAAAAAATGAAAGTCAAAACATAAGATTATTTAGGGTCAAATTGAAGAAGTACCTAATTTTTCACGCCTTCTATTCTATAGGTGAATTCATGACATTCAATAACACTTCATGAAATTGATACTAAAATTATGTGTTGTACTAGTGGACTATATTGTAAATCTCATCTGTATATATATATTTCATCTAGACTGTGACTATAAATTAAGATTTTATAATAGTATTAAGTTTTTTGACTTGTTCCATATTCTATCTGTAAAGCAATGTATGAATACCATGGAATGTTAATAAATACAATACAATACAATGAGGTTACACTGACTAACATATCTAGGTTTGTTACTACTAAACAAAACGTTTCCGAACATAGGTTTCTATATGAAAGTTGTTCATTATTGTCTCCTCTATCATCCCTAAGAGATTGTAACATAGTCACTGAATCACCCTGTATAAGTAAACCAATTATTTTATCACGCAACATTTTGTTACATTCAAGTTTACTCTACTCCTTAATGGGATTGGGTATATTTTGTAACCTGATATTCTTAAGATGTAGGCCTATATTATCCTATACAGGAACAGTATTTTTAATAGTTTCATATTTGGTCTAAACTTTACTTCTATTCCTATAAAATAGTAACATATTTCGTTACTTGAAATTAACGCAGCAATATGGTTGACGTTAGACAAATTTTCAAACTAAGTTTTGAAATTAACTTGAATGTTTTTATTTATAACTTGATTCTGAACTGCCTATAGCATGACACTACCACTTTACACCTCTTACTGTAGATGCTATTATAATTAACTCCATTGGCAATATTAACTACCGATACTTCGATGGTTCATAATAAAGATCCTAAATTATTTAATGTGCAAACGTAAAATAATTTACTAAAAACTACGTAAAATGAATGTGTTTCGTGAGCCGTAATGGTTACTTACCAAGGGCAGTCGTCCCAGAAAATAGATCTGATGTTGACATCGACTACATATCCGCCCTCATTGCTACGGAGAGGAGGTGTTTCCATGCGTTGGTAAATGCTACTGAATCGACTGCGATGTTGCCATTTTCTATAGAAACAAAGTCGAATTCTCGCTAAATGAAAAACAAATAAAGCAAAATGGCAAAGGAAATGTCTGTTCCTTTTATTGTAAAGATTTACTCTGTGAAGCTACTATCATTAAACACCCTCCATCCTGTGTATGTGTATATATATCATATATACATATATACATACATACACAAAATAATTCTATTACTCTGGGAGGTGAAATATCTGGTGATTTGCAACAAGAAATGTTATTTTTCCGCATTTTGCACAGTTTCAGAATTAAAAATGCGTACCATTCTGTAATGTTTACAAACGAAGGCATCATTACACATGAGTTACACTCAGACCAGCTTGAAATGAACAGTAACAAAATTAACTGAGTGATGGGGGTTTACTTTGTTTGCTGTAATAAGTTTATTTCATTAACTGGATATTGTTTTGCTACAATTGAGTTACTACAGCTGAAGTTATAAATTTCCTAAACAGTAATAAAATCATAGCTTGAAAACGTTGCGTAATAGAAGTAATTTGTATTTGCATTTGAATCTGTTTTTGTTGAGGCCAAATAAGTCACTGTTCTGTGGTTTCCATTTTTTGTTGGTCATACTTAATGCAAGGCCTAACAATTTGGTGTTGAAATGGAAAATATCACATGTTGCGTCCAATACGTAGACATACATATACAGGGACATCATTTTATTTTTACTTCAATTTTTATTTTACCTGAGTTTTTTAATGTACTTCACTCCCACTCCTTCTACTAGGCCTAATGAAGTTCAACCGTCCACACAGATCCAAGACCGCATATACAGTAATAGTAGCCTTACGGTCATAGTAAACAGTACGTTACAAAATATGTTCGCGTTTTCCAGTGACGAAAGAGCTTTCAATATTGCATCATTTTCCATTTGCCTACGTCGCATCCCAGTTCCCCCCACCTGCTTCTATTCGCCTCTCTGTAAATGCTAGTGGCTGGGCTGTCTTAGCTCTTTTCTGAGAACATTAATTTCTGTTAGGAATTGGACGTCTACGTAATATTATACCCATACAATAACTTAAATAAAAGGGCCTCGTTAAGTAATTAACTGTCACGTTATTTCCTCCCTTTCTACGACGCGGCGACGTAACCACTTGGACGGACAGTAGATAGCATGTCTGAGTAATTTTATCTTTACGGATCGGGCAGAAGTGAAGATTGAATTTAGAGTACGTAAGGCCTCTTTTATAGAGTAGGTACAGGATTATTTCAACATGAGTTACTGATACGAAGTACGAACCTGGTAATTGGAATTACGTACAATGGTCTATAGGGCGATAATATGCAAAAAAAGAACTGCAGTCTATATCGAAATGAACTGCCACCATTTTCAAAAATGTGTTTAAATATCCATATTATGATTATTTTTCAATTTAACTTCATTCTCTATATTGTACGCTAATGTGTTGTATAACATGCACTGCATAATGAATACGTCCGCATGGACAGCTCAGTTCATGAGTAAAAAAACTTATTGTTAATACTGTTCTGTATTTTGATTAAAAAAAAAACCTAATGAAAATTATCAAACTCAAAATCGCGATATTTCCTAGTTTACGTAAATGGATGAACTACTTTTCTTCCCTCCTATACCTAGTAAAGTGATTTGTTTGTATATTACGCCAGTATCATCGAACTCCAGTCGTGGAAGGGTGTAGCAAACGGTGTTTCCGGTTCTTAATCGTTGATCCAAAGTATAGCCAGGTTAATATTAGAAATGTTAGTAAAAATAAAATGATGTCCCTGTATATAGGCCTATGTATAAGTATAGGCCTATGTATATGTATATATACATATATATATACAGGCAAAATTTCAGGGTTGGATTTCACATATGTAGAGGATCAAAGAAGTTATATAGACATGGTCCAGAAAATTGACACCGTAATTATTGAGATATCAGAAAATCGATTATTTTATGTTGGTACGTTACTAGCTCCAGTTAAGTTTTAAAATGATGTACCATGTTGCCATACTGTAGGCCTCTACTCGTCGTTTCATTGAAGTATGAATACGCTCAAAAATGCCTAGTGTTGTTCGACAACCCTGCACAATAATTCTTGCATGAATTATTGATTCATCCTCCACAGCAGTGGAGTAGCTATACCAACGACTTTAAATATCCCCACACAAAAATGTCCAACGTGTTTAGATCAGATGTGCGTGGAGGCCAAGTAATTGGTCCACCTCTACCTATCCAGTGATCAGGATAACATTCATCCAGGTGTTCACGGACATTTAGATCAAAATGTATAGGCGCACCATCATGCATGAAGTACAGTCTTAGAAAAAAGTTTTGTCGCACAGATACTTTATAAGTCCCAGGAAGGCGGCAGTGCGCATGATCAGACATACAAGGAAATAAAACTAATTTTATTATCTCAATTAGTGGTTTTCTTGTGAACCAGTTCGCTCGTCCTCTGATCATGCGCACTACCTCCCTTCTAGGACTTATAAAGTATCTGTGCGACAAAACTTTTTTCTAAGACTGTACATGTCTTGCTGGACTGCTAATGGAATGTTGTCCACAGTACAGTAATGTTGAGTCCATGTCTACTTCTTTAACGTTTAAACTACTATAATCCATCTACAAGTGCTAACAGATTCCGTTCAATACTGATATTTATCTGCCACGATTAGCTATATGTAGCTTACTATACTAAGTTAATTTTGTACCATTAATTTGCAACACTAAAATACTTCAATGTCTGATATCTCAATAATTATCAATTAACGGAACTATGTTTAAATAACTTTTTTTTATCGTCTACCAATCTTACTAATAAACCGTGTATAGTTTTTATAAGAGACTTATGCAGAGTTGAGACAGAAAACATTACTAATAAATCATGCATAAGCGTTGGACGTATAAATAATCTGTAACTATAAAATGGCAATGGCCGCCCCTCTAACAGCTGTTCGTATTGACTGTCATTTTATGATGATGGTTGCCTTGTAACCACAGAAGAACAAACCAAAGAACACAGAATAATTAGAATAATATTGCTGTAGCTTGTACTCTTTGACCAAAATATAGTGTGGTAATCGATTAGAGCCAATTGTACTATCAATACTTAACACGCCACACTAGAGCGCTCTACCGGATTACTAATGAAGTAATGACGAAATTATGACGTAGATGTGTAACAGTTATACTGGGTGTTCAGTTCAAAATGTGTCATGGCTCGCTGTATGCCGTCATGTGGCTAGCCGATGAGCCTAGAGAATTCAATCTTCCTACACTTCCGCAGACGTGTATAACCTGTGAGGCAGAGAAGTTGCCTAGCAAGTACGGCGTTCATTCTGAAGAATACGTACCGATACGTACGGTAACGCCGGTAGTGGCAGGAATGTGAACTGTTTGGAAATACGTACTGTCGGGATATGGAGAGAGGGTTAAGACGATTACTTACGTATTTGTTGACATTAACTTCGACGGTCAACATGGACACGGAGCATTTGATTTGTGTTGTGGAATGTTACCGTACGCAACCGATGATAACAAATACCCTGCGTACGACTTGCCGGCGCAAAACACAGTTCGAAAGAGGTTATGGTAGCACACAGACCGTACAGACCGCCATCTGTTGCTACGACGTTCAAGTTATACCGTACACGTTCACAAGTTCAGATTGAAGAACGCCTTAAATAATAGGCAACTTCTCTGACATATAAGCTAAAACTCGCTTCAAATTGGTGACCCAACAACAGTAACGTCATGACACACTTTGAAATGAACACCCAGTACTGTTATATATGACGTATGTAGTGATTATTAGTAAGGAATTTACACACGACTTATAAACGAGCTACTCGTTGTATAAGTATGAGACAGTTAAACGTCTGTATATACAGTTTTTATTAGTAAGACCGTAAATGTACAGAATCCAACCCTGAAATTTTGCCGTGTACTTTTGAACACCCTGAAACAAATAAATAATTGACTTTCTCTTTTTAACATCAGTCGATACTAATAGTGCATTCTCAACTTATAAGCGCTGTGTAAATAGACTTGCAGTTTTAAGAAAGCTCGGTTGTTTTCTTTATTTTTCGTCATGAAATTCGCATTGTTGAACATACATACGAAAATCACTTTAAGAAAGCTTTATGGGCTGTATCCCATGTGCTCCACGGTCGAGCTTTTAATCCTCAAATGTGAATTGGTAAACATTCCAACAGCGCCACGCGACTATAATCTTTTCGCTGTAAGAAAAATCCTAATATAAACAATAGCACGTGACTGAAGTGAGGCTTCATTGGCCGCTGTTTGGCGCCAGTACGTGTTCCCGCCCAATGTTGTACATTCTGTTTCATGTTAAACATTTCCCGTTACTCGTCAAGTAGGCCTAACCTCACTACTATGTATTCGTTTGCTTAGGAAACATTTACTTTATAATTACTGGAATTAAAACTCACTTAACTTATTATATATATTTAAGACTATTTCTTTTTCTCCGCTTTTGAGAGGGTTTCCACTCTTATGTTTAATAACCAAACACACCGAGGATGCAGAAGCCAAACTTCAGTACCACGTGCTTACGTGAACAACTACGAGCTCGAGTGACACCAGCTTGTTACAAGAATAGACTACCTCGGTATTACTTTTGGTATTCATCCGCGTTCATAGTACATAACAATATACAAAAGTAGCTTTTCTTTTACATAGCGTTTTACTATGAGTGAAGTTATATGCTTCATCATATTTAACAACTAGAATTCAATTTTTTATTTTCAAATAATACAAGATTATGGTTTCCAAACACGAACTATACTATCCTGCGTCGTGTGAGTGTTTCGACTGGGAGCCAATCACGGGTATGACAGCAACGTGCTTGTGTTTACATTAGGATTTTTCTTACAGCGAAAACAGTATAGAGCAATTTCTGCAGGTAGGCCTACAATATCTGAGTGCACCACGGCATAAATTTATTTCAAGTGGACATGAGTTGTTATTATTTTCCTGGAAACATGAAAACTTTGACTTATTGGGCTTCAACAAATACCGATTCATTTCCTATCCCATCCTAATGTATTACCAGTTCTTCTTGAATCGCCTGGCATATTTCAGCAGCAATAAAATTATTGAAGAAATCAAAGCTGCACATCTGCTGAATGTTTCATTGTTATTGTTAGGGGGGATTTGTATGCATTTTCCCAAGAAATTCGGTTTGAGTGCGAGTTGTCTGCATTACAGGAGTTCCGACAGCGGATCCTCACGAGCCCGCAGGAGCTCAATTGTGGTGATCCCTCCTATGCAGATCTGCCCCGGCGACCTCCTCGTGTATAGCAAAGTGCTTACTCATCGCAACAACCTTCTAGGTAAGTGACACTGTTGCTCTCACCCCAAGCTAGTCTCTGTTATAACAAGGAGTTCTGCACTGTGTTAATCCTTCCTCGATTCTTGTGTCACTGAATAACTTGTCATTTGTTTATTATTTTAAGCAACAAGCTACAATAATTTCACTGTACTTCACCACACTCTAAATCAGTGTTTCTCTAACCACAGACCATCTGCGATTCTATTGAACATATCGTGAGGGCGGGGTCCACGGGCTAAGTGGTAATGATTAAATAAAATAATTAATTAAAAAAAGGAAAAATTAGTATTTTTTAGGACTCAGACTCATTTAATATCACAACCCTGACCAGAAAACGACAGCTACAGTGTGTTTTCATATGTAAGTTTGAATTCAATATATTGCTAGTTGTATTAAATATTTTACCGTTCCCATTCTCACAGTTTTAAAACTATGACTGAAAATGCTCAAAAAGGCCTACATGTTATTGGAACGAATTGGAATACTAGAGATTGCAAAATATTATGCGTAAGGACATTTTGACAGAGATTATGTTTCTAAAAAAAAAGTGTCCCATAGTTTGTCATACAGGTCTAAGGGACGGAAACCCTGATTAAAAATGACCTGGCCCTCCAGGTTGGGGTTGAGGCGTGGGACTGACGACCCTACCTTCACAAAAACTTCAGTGTTACGAAATCTGTAGAAGAAAGTGCCGGACTGATGCAACAAAGACGACAAGGCAAATGGGAAAAGGGCATTCGAATTGGATCGTGGAACGTACTGACCTTATATCAACCAGGGGCTTTGCGAAAGTTGATGGACAAAATAGATAAATATAGAGTGGATATTATGGCAGTTGAAGAAATGAGATGGTTGGAAGTGGAATGGTAGAAAAGAAATATCATGTGATTTTTATAGCTGTCAAAAGAGAGAACACACTTTTGGAATACGATTTATAGTAAACAAGTGGAACAAACATTTAATGATGGATTTTCAACCTAAATCACACAGATTGTGTAGGCTAAGGATGAAAGGAAAATTTACTAATTGCAGTCTCATATGTGTTCATGCTCCAACGGAAGAGAAGAGTGGTGAGGAAAAGGATGCATTCTACGATGAATTGGATGAAATATATGATTGCCCAAAAATGATTGTAAGACAATATTGGGAGATATGAATGCCACGATTGGCAAAGAAAAATATATATACCGGTGATTGGGAAACATAGTTTGCATCTACAGGGTGTTTAGAAAATGGTGTTACAAACTTTCAGGGATGATAGCGAAGGGCACATGTATCAATTTAAGACAAGGAACAGTGATCCGGAAATGACCGAGTCGAAAGTTACAAGCAAAAATAGTTGTATGGAAATGAAATAATTTTATTCCTCTGTACAACTTATTTATGTGTATTTATCTGTACATCTTACACATACTGTATTCAGCTGACGTTGTTTACGTTGTCTACTTACAGTAGATAGTTTATTTTGCAAAAAACATGTGGAACATGTATGGCATCGTCATATACAATTTAAAATACATGATATCATACAATGGATAAAAATTAAGATACATGAATATTAAAAAACTCATCGACATCATACAATGGATTTGCCAATAATATAGTCCTAATTCGTGTCCTAAACACTCGGAATGGAAGATTCCTTATATCAACAGGTAGACTATTAAATAATTTAAAAGCAAAGAATAGAAAACTATTTTGAGTAATACTGTATTTACATTTGTCAATATATAAATTTGTATTATTTCTTGTAGAATATTTATGAACAGAAGTACATGCTATGTAATTATTAATGTTATTCCGAATGTAAAGAAGACAGGCCAATACATACATAGACGGCAATGTCAAGATTTGTGACCTTATAAAAAGAGGTTTACAATGAGTCGTATTTGGTACTCCATAAATTAATCTTATAGCTTTCTTTTGTAATATGAAAAGAGCTTGAGCAGAAGTATGGTGACCCCAAAGAATAATACCATAATTTAAATGACTTTGTATATGGCTATGAAATATTGTAAACAATACCTTGTTAGGTAAATTATTCGTTAACAACCTTAACATATATAGGCCTTTACTTAATTTCTTAGCAACATAGTCAACATGAGTTTTCCATCCCATTCTAGGCTCAAGAAAGATGCCCAGAAACCTAACAGTAGTAAGACGATTAATACCAAAGTTTAATTTAACAGTTTTGTTAGAATTAATCATAAGGTTATTCGCACTACACCAATCAACAACCCTACTTGATACATCAGCAAGTTCCATAGACAATATGTCACTATGGACAGGAACTGGCACGTGCCACGATATGTTTTCGTCGCTTTCTTGCAAGGTTCTAATGATAGGCTTACTTACATAAAATCATGTATTATGATGTACATGCACCTATTTTATACACGTAACATAATTTATTACGCGATATAATATAATCTATCTTTCATTTTAAAAACTATAAGAGAACTTATAATTTTCCACTTCGAGCACTGATTTGAAATTTTTCATTGCTTAGAATTTGCAGAGT
>NC_091126.1:11933186-12030686 GCF_040183065.1 Periplaneta americana | reverse complement strand
ACAAGCAGACGTCAAAGCAAAGTGAATTCATTTCAAAATAATTTCTCATTTCAGATTTGGATGGTTCCACAACCAGTCTTGCCGTATCGGATACAGGTAAATAGCAGTATTTCTCTGAGTCCTCTAATCATTCGTAACCATACCTTATATTTGCATGATTTTATTCTTAGTTTTCATTAATAACTTTTCCAAAGGTCGTGTTGTCATGATGAAGTTGAGTTATGTCTGCCAATAAGGCAATAAACTATAGTCTTGAAGAACCTAGTTTCAGTCCTGGAATGAGATGGGAATTTTGACCCCGTCTTCAATTCAGGAATTCCCTCAGCCTCCTATAAAATTAAGTACTGGGTCAGAGCATGGTATTCAACACATCACCTTCTTCTAGCGCTGATATCCACAAGGCATGGGAGTTTCACCTCCCCTCTTGCTTGTACACCCCAATTGAATATACTGCGTGTTCAGTTCAAAGTGTGTCATGGCTCGCTGTATGACGTCATGTGGCTAGCCGATGAGCCTAGACAATGCAATCTTCCTACACTTCCGCAGAGGCATATTACCTATGTGCCAGAGAAGTTGCCTAGCAAGTAAGGCGTTCATTCTGAAGAGTACTTACCGATGCGTACGCTAACTCCAGTAGTGGCAGGAACTGTTTGGAAACACGTACTGGGGTGAGTTTTTTTCTTACTGTCGGGATATGGGGAGAGGGTTAAGACGATTACTTACGTACAGTATTTGTTGACGTTAACTTCGACTGTCAACATGGACACGGATTTGTGATGTGAAATACTGCCGTATGCAACCGATGGTAACAAGTACGACTTGCCCGAGCAAAACACAGTTCGAAAGAGGTTATGGTAGCACACAAACCGTACAGACCGCCATCTGTTGCTACAACGTTCAAGTTATATCGTACACGTTCTCAGGTTCAGATTGAACGCCTTGATTAATAGGCAACTTCTCTGACATAAAAGCTGAAACTTTCTTCAAATCGCTGACTCACAACAGTGACGTCATGACACGCTTTGAAATGAACACCCAGTATATGATAATCTGGCATTTGTATTCGTGATACTGTATTTTATAAAATATTGAATTTTCATTAATCACATATAGCATGATTCGGTTCACGTTCGAGTTATGATGAATTTTAAATTACATTTTACAGTAATTTAGTAGATATACTGTTGTATTATTGCATATTAAATTGCAAGTACATAAAGTTTGTTCATGAATATCACATATTCTCCTGCTAGTTTCTAAGGGTGAGCAAACATACTGGATGAACAATTCTTCCACATAGAAAGCGGAAACTTTGGCTATCAGCTTTCATGTTCCCACGTGCTGGTTATGGGTGCAGAACAGTGTCGGTGATTAGACAAACCACAAACCATGAATGTAAAACAAGCAGTTAAAACGTAATTTACGAACTTCTTACAGTGTTCGAGAATAGAATTATCGATAGAAATGTGTGACCTCCTCAGTCCCCCAAACTAAGTCCCAATGTCTTCCATCTCTAGTGAGCTTTGAAATACAAAGTATATAGAAATCCACATACCCTGGAGGAACTGAAAATTACATCCAAGAAAACATCGTCTCCAATTCTCGAAGGAAACTGGAATAAGTGAAACGTTATTTCTTAAGCACGCATTTGAAACAAGAATACGAGTGGTTTCAGAACCTACTTTCTTAATTTCAGTGAGTAAATGACGTTTCAACTGCTTATACTTAATATTATTTTACATTAGTAATTTGTGGCTTGTAAGATCACTAATACTGAACTGTTTCCGTAACTTCTGGCTGGCAGTGCAGCTGCCGATAGCAAAAGCTGCTGCTTTGCAGGCAGGCGATAAATAAATTGTTTGCCTGGTATATGTGGTGACTTTTAAATTGTAAGATTCTCTGTGAATGTGAGGAGAATAGTGCACAAGAAATAAATTTCATTATGTTGACTGAAAGCTATTCCGTTTATTTTACTGTGAGAAGAAAATAGGTATGTCTATGTTTCATACAGATATATTTTGTAAACGTTAATATGAGGTACAAGATAACATGTTACTAATCACAATGCATTGTTTACACGTGCTCCCTTAGGCTTGATACATAAAATTGTAATTTCTTTGAAGTATGTTTCTGTCTCTTTCCAGATGGGGTCAATTCCAGGAAGGGAAAGAACACGTGGTCGCTGTTGAGACTCGTAAGTATTTAGAAAGTATTTTCTGTATTTCAGGAAATAATCACTCAGTATTTAAACACATTAAAGCCGCATATACAGAAATGTCGAGGACCCTTCATTCGGGAGGTTCGTTTTAGATCCCATTGGCCGGCTATTCTGACTTGGGTTTTTCGTGACTTGCCAAGTCCCTTCAGGCGAGTGCTGCAGTAGTACCAATTCAGATGGCCCCGACCTAACTTCCTCTCAATCCTCGTTACCCCTCTATTATCACTTCCCTTCTATCATCCCACTAACTTCACGCGACAGGAGTGCCACCTGTCCGATGGAGTAGCGCAGTCAGCAAAGCTGTATCTGATGGGTGCGACCAAGTCCCCACACTGCCGGCTCCGCAGAAGATAGGACTGTACCCAAATTGAAGCGATCGCTCGCCGCCATCTTGGGGCCGTGACGATAGCAGACGGAAAGCAATGCTGATAGAACGCAATCGTAAAACAAACTAAGATTTATTACTATACAACATAAAAACAACAAACATGAGCCTAAGAGTAACAAGGATAAAGACAAATATAAATAGTAAAACGTAATTACCTGCATTCTTGTGGTATAACATCAAAAAATCAAAGATATTAATCCTGCAACTGTCAGTCAGTAATCTTCGTCGTCTTTATGAATTGGGAGTATTTCTATTTACATAATTCATCATATCCGTAGGATGGGCTTCCTGAAATATATTTCAATAACCGAGTGAGAACATTAACTTAATCTTGCACATTGTGTGCATCTTGCGGTCGTGAAAATAGCGGACGAAAAGTAATGCTGATAGAACGCAACCGCAAAAGACACTAAGATTTATTACTATACCATAAAAAAAACAAATATAAGCTAACAGAGTAACAAGGACAAAAACAAATATAAACAGTGAAACGTAATCACCTGCATTCCTGTAGTAGTCTACAACAGCATATAATTGAAGAAACTGGAACTGTCAGTCAGTAATCGTCATCTTTGTGAACAACAAGTATTAAGCTGTTATGCTAGAACTGTCAATTAAAAACACTTGTCTTCGTGATTAGGCCTATTCATATTTACACAATTCATCAAATCTGTACCGATGGAGTTCCTGAAATATTTAATTAATCGAGTTAGGACATTAACTTAATCTTGCACACTGTGTGCATTTTGCTTAGACCTAATAATAAATATTTCAATAAACAAGGAAATGCATCAACTGTTTTTATTAATTCGAATATGTGCAAGAATGTCAAAATATTGTAACTAGGCCATATCTAGACAGTATGAAAATACTTAACCACATTTATTTTGCACTCACCTATTGATTCATAAATAAAATTGATTTAGTATGCAGTTGTATGCAGCACAAGAGCACACGATGGTTTCACTTATAACATGATTAAAATACTATATAAACACTATATGTATAGGCCTCATATGTAGCACAATAGTAGGCCTACACTGTGATTTCACATATATCACAGGAGAACGATTCATTTAAACTATATAAACACTATATACACACACACTATTGATTAAATTAATACGCACTTACTCCTAACACATTCAATAATACTGAATAACCTTCTATGTTATTTCAAATTAAGCGGAATTGTGATGTAAACATATAGTAGTCACATGGCTCTCTGCCCCAAGATGGCGATGCGCGAAAGTGTTCAATTTTTGGTCGAGGAACAGCGCTCGTAGTAAGTCTAGGTTAAACTATAAAACTTCTTTGGGTGCGACGGTGAACCGCTGTCATTTGGTAAAACGCAGGAAAAATAACTTCGCTGAAAAATTGAATATTTAATTAAAATAGGCCTATGGAACATCTAATTTAAATTAATGAAAATTGAATTAAAATTGGGTGAAGATAGGAACATATCTCTTCTATAATAATGAGGATAATATTTAAATAACGGATGGCGATTTTATGAAATACGAAATCTAGTGACGTCACGGCAGCAGTTAAAATATTAGACGAAAAGTCGACTGATGATATCAACTGTAGCAATTGCGACGAGGTGAGGGACTATTGCCATTTCTAAGCAATGCCCGAATCAACATTACTCTGTCAGTCGAACAAGCGGCATAACTCCCAGTACATATATAGGGCAAGTCTGGATTAGTATTACCAATATTTTTATTTATTAGGCAACTTCCTGTTTTACACTAATAGTATTCCTTTACCCGAAATCAATTTTATTCTTCAATAATGTTCCAACTGTTGCAGTTTATTCTCTCACTCCATATTGACACATCCTCCGTCCGATATCATTCTTCCGTTATTTTTCCGATCTCCCACTTTTTCTTCTTCTTCCTCCTACCGCCAACTCTTAAGTTCTCCTTAGTAAGTCCTGATATTCTTTTCGTATGCCCTAATCACCTTGATCTTTTTTCTTCTATTATCTATCATATACTCCCTTCCAACCCTATAATTTCGCGTACAGTACAAATTCGGGCTTTATTTGTTCCCGATTTCGCACCAATATTCTGCAAAAATCCGTTTCTGTTGTGAATAAATTGTTTTTGTCTTGTACGGTATGCCAATAACCCATAAAGTAAAATATTAATATCTTATACATATGTTTCTTGAGTTTTGAAAGAATATTTAGGATTTATAATTAGGCCTATAGACTTACCGTGTATAGTTTTTATACGAGTCTTACGCAGAGTTGAGACAGAAAACGTTACTAATAAACCATGCATAAGCAATGGATGTATAAACAGGCTTTAACTATACAATGGGAATTGCTTTGCAGTACTTATATACACGGAACCCCTTGTTTAAGTGTTGTATATAGAGAGAAAATGGCCGCCTCTCTAACAGCTGTTCGCATCGACTATCATTTTATGATGATGGTTGCCTTGTAACCACAGAAAAACAAACCAAAGAGTACAGAATAATTAGAATAATATTGCTGTAGCTTGTACTCTTTGACCAAAATATAGTGTGGTAATCGATTAGAGCCAGTTGTACTATCGATACTTAACACGCCACACTAGAGCGCTCTACCGGACGCAATAGAGAACCTCAGATATTCTATTACCTTTCGTAACGAAGTAATGACGAAACTATAACGTAGCTGTGTAACAGTTATACTGTTATACAACTATAAAACTTCTTTGGTTATACACGACGTATGTAGTGATTATTAGTAAGGAATTTATACACGACTTATAAACGAGCTACTCATTGTATAAGTATAAGACAGTTAAACGTCTGTATATAGAGTTTTTATTAGTAAGACAGTTATAGTTCTACTATAGTTGTACTATTATGTTTTAAGGTTTAAATTTGTTACACTTTTCATTTATTTTATATCAGTCCTCTAAAACTACTGTTATTCATTCGGTTTTACCAGAAATTTGTTTCTAAATCTCATCAGACCTAGATATATCTATCAACACATTAACAATAATACTCGTACATATACATGCTGGAAATATTTTTCGAAGTCATCAAGAAATGATTGCATTTTTTAAAGTTTGAAGGAGTTATTCTGGGTTTATGAGAGAAAATTCACTCTTAGTATTTTCTTTAAGTTCCTCTAAAGTGTAAGAATAATAAATTCATATTAATTTTTCTCTCCCACAGGTAAAAATCACATTATTTGAAACTGGGAGAGCAAGCATTTCGCATTCTCTTGCTTGTAATTCTGTCCCCAAACACTTCCATTTCTATATACAAACATCTCACAAGAAACTAACCAGCATTTTAAAAATTAGCAACTATAAAGAGAGCTCACACCTTTTAACCAAGAATTTATGTGGCGTAATTGCTTCTCCAATCAACGGAATGGAGCTGAATAGTGTCAGAAAATAATACAGTACTGTACAACTGACATGATTGGCATGGCCAGAAACTGATAGTAAAAATATGAGTAAATTCGAAAGACTTTGGTGTTAACAATTTTTGTAATAATGTTTGTTTAATGCAAGTAATTTTATAAAATTAACAAGTTATAAATTATTCTTTGAATAGGTGGAAAAATTCAAATATCTTGGAGCAACAGTAATAAACATAAATGATACTCGGGAGAAAATTAAACGCAGAACAAATATGGGAAATGGATGTTATTATTCGGTTGAGGAGATTTTATCATCCAGTCTACTCTCGAAAAAGATGAAAGTTAGAATTTATAAAACAGTTATATTACCGGTTTTTCTGTATGGTTGTGAAACTTGGACTTTCACTTTGACAGAGGAACAGAGGTTAAGGGTGTTTGAGAATAAGGTGCTTAGGAAAATATTTTAGGTTAAGTGGAATCAAGTTGCAGGAGAATGGAGAAAGTTACATAACTCAGAACCTGCACGCATTTTATTCTTCACCTGACATAATTAGGAACATTAAATCCAGACGTTTGAGATGAGCAGGGCATGTAGCACGTATGGGCGAATCCATAAATGCATATAGAGTGTTACTTGGGAGTCTGGAGGGAATAAGATCTTTGAGGAGGCCGAGACGTAGATGGTAGGATAATATTAAAATGGATTTGAGAGAGGTGGGTTATGATAATAGAGACTGGATTAATCTTGCTCAGGATAGGGACCGATGTCGTTCTTATGTGAGGGTGGTAATGAACCTCCGGGTTCCTTAAAAGCCGTAAGTATGTAAGCAAGTAGGTAAGTAAGTAAAAAAGGTAAAAAGGTAAAGGTATCCCCGTAACATGCCATGAAGGCACTTGGGGGGCATGGAGGTAGAGCCCCATGCTTTCCATGACCTCGGCACTAGAATGAGGTGGTGTGGTCGGCACCACGCTCTGACCGCCTTTTACCCCCGGGAAAGACCCGGTACTCAATTTTATAGGAGGCTGAGTGAACCTCGGGGCCGTTCTGAAAGTTTGGCAACGAGAAAAAAAGGTAAGTAAGTATATATTTTATAATGTCAGTGAGTATTAAAAAAGGTAAAATCCTGAGTTGAAATTTAGCGGTGCAGAATTAGACATTTTATTAAGGAAAGAAATCCGAGGTACAAGGACTACCTTTCAGTCACAATAACGCAAACATGTCGTCACTCAGCACCTTAAAATGCTCGTAATAGCAGTGACTGATTCTTTATTTGTTTAGGTCGTAACTACCTTAAAAGTCTACTTTGAATGTTGTTACTGTAAGATTATTTTATTTGCCCTCAGATTTAAGTAACATGTCACTTGTGGTAGGTAATGGTATCTAACGGAGGAGTAAAAACATTTTTCTCTTCTTTATTCATGAGTTATAACATAATATCAACAGAGATTGATTCGTATGTTTTGAAGGAGAAACTTAGTACTATTGGAAATATATTGAAATTGGTTTAAGAAAGATAAATATTGTAGTAGGAGAAAAATAGATTTTCTTAATCCAGGTGTTTTCCAGTACAAGACTCATGTGAAAATGATGATGAGTAGGACCATTGATGTTTTTTTTTTCTAATAGCAGTGATTCATTGTATATTGTCAACACAATTTCTCCATTATCTACTTAAAATTAATAAAATATGAACTCATAATAAAATTTTAAGAATTAATAGACAAGTTGAAGAAAGATTTTCCTGTAAACCTAAGTACAAAAATAACGTAATACTTCCGTCACCAGCCCCTAGGCAGTCTGCTGTTTAAAGGAGCCGTTAAATGAATGAAAATAGCATTATTGTTGAGGGCAATGTATATTTGTTTATGCATTGATTCTGAGCACCAAATGCATGTATTTTTTCACTGTTATTTTCAAATAAAGACGTGAATATTGACACATCGTATAGATAATAGATCTACGTACTTGCTAAGAACTCAAAAGACAGGATTCGATTCCTAGTGTAGACAGAAAATTTATCTCTTAGTCATAACTCCTTGAAAGAATTCCAACAAACCACTTTGTACGCCAGTCAGGAGAGAAACTCGAGATAAAGTGCAAATTGAGACGCCTATGACGTGAAATTATGATAGGATACTACTTTATTTGATTGATTGATTGATTGATTGATTGATTGATTGATTGATTGATTGATTGATTGATTGATTGATTGATTGATTGTGGGAACTCATGAAGACCCAGCAAGTGGATCATTATTTGGTCCATTGCAATAACTCACACTGGTCGACTGCGCTAAGACACGCTGTGTATCCAGGGCGCATGGAGGCAATTCAACATGCTCCTGGACCAGACTCCTCCTAACGTTGACGACTGGTGAGCGGAGAAATCCTAATGAATATGATAATGATATGGAGAGATATTCATGAAACGATATCATGTCTATATTGGGCAAACAGAAGAATCCCCAGGAGAGCACAGGTATCACTATGGATTTTTCAGTGAAAAACTTCAGGCCTGCCCGGGACTCGAACCCGAAACGCGTACGTAACAGGCTCGTGTTCTAGACGAGAACACTGCTAGCCGCTCAGTAACATATTTTCCAACACCTACAATTTATATATTATTTTAATGTACCGAAGTACATATGATATTTCCATGCAGATATGCTGCGTCATCATACGATGTAAGAGTAATAGAACGGAGGGAACCCAAGAGTTGGAGCTTAATCTGAGACGATTCTGTCCGACGCCGGGGTGGTATCCGGTGTGGCTTAGTGGATAAAGCATCAGCACCTAGAGCTGAAAACCCGGGTTCAAATCCCGGCGCCGGAGAGAATTTTTCTCCGTTCCATTACTCTTACAACCTACAATTTAATTTAATTTTTTTTTAAAGAGCGTAAGTCATCATTTTTAACATTTTCATTTTTATCGTAGTTTCGAAAGTACATCGTTTTTGCTTGAAAGGACATCAATAACATTGTTCGTTGGCTTGTTAGAGGCAAGCTAAAATCACAATTTGTTTTAATTGCTAAGTAGTCAATGACATGCGCCGTTTAAAACGATTCAATTTATTGGCAGTGGTTACAGCTGAAACGGGAAATATTACAAAAGACTGCTATTTCTGAAGAAAGAAGGAACAAAGAAATGAGATAATCAATTTTGCAGTGTGTACCCTATTCCTCTTTGAGTGTACACTTAACAGAGTTGGATACATCAAAGTATGTAGTGGTATCAATGAATTAGTAAGCCACGCATCCTTCACGGCACTTCTGTTCCTCCACCAACACGCCCAGTCTAACAGCAGGGAAAGTGTCAAGAAGTGCAAGACTTGGAAAAAATGAAGCACTAGGCCCCAGATCTCAAGTGAGCATACGGCATTTTATGAAGAGCTTTCCAGCTGGCCTATAGACTGTAATGCAACATACGATGACTGGAAAACAGCAATTACATCCCAAGTGAAAAGACTGATTTTTCTTCATCAATGTACAATACTTATAAAAGTAAAAAAATTGGAAAATATCATGAAAATTGATTCACGATTCCAATTTTATTTTATTATTTTGTATTACAATCTTTGTATCATTTCTGTCACGATTATTCCATTATTATTATTATTATTATTATTATTATTATTATTATTATTATTATTATTATTGTTACTATTATTTATATCATCAGCATTATTATTTGAACCCTGTAAAATTTATGTAGACTACTGGACTGTACCCGAGCACGAGCATTATGCTCATTTCGGGTATCTATTCATATGTATTCAATTCAAATGTAAATTGTAAATAAATTTGAATTTGAATTTGAATTTTGAATTTTTTTAATTTTATAAGTATTATACATTGTTTGTTGATTGTGTATGATTTCCAGTAAAGTAATTCAAGAATAACTCGAAAATACCTAAATCATATTTGATTTTACTTGTCATAAAATTGATTTTTTTAAAGGGCGGCTTTTTCTCATATTTTAAATCTCAATAAAACCTTAAGTATCCGCATAATGCGTATAATTGCATTAAGAACCAACATATGTAGCCTAGACTATCAGCCCACTTGTCCGGAATTATATATTTCCAAATAATTTCCTCTAACATAGTTTTTTTTTTCAATTTCCCACAAATTTACTTTTCCTGATTTACGCCCTTTTAAAAAATCCTAAGTGTGTACATGAATAATACATAGTTGTGCCAGACAGTGCACGAGTAAGCTTATAGTCGGAGATGAAGCTACACTCAGACTCAAGCGACTGTTCCTCAGTTGTCACTACTGCACGACAGTTTCACGGAGTGGTGTCATCATTACTCACAGTCCTTGCAGGGCCTACCTCCCTCCTTACCAAAGAAGAAAAAATCCCGACAGTTTAGCTCTTGGCTGGCGTAGAGCGGTAATACTGGTGACAGACTACAGTCACTAATCGCGATTATCGACCTAATCGCGATCGGGTTTGTAGTGTGTCACCGTCCCGATCGCGATCAGGAGCTTAATCCTGTTTCCAGAACAAGATAATCGCGCTGAGGTACGACCCAGTGGACGAAAGTAACATTTTAGTAGACTTTAGTTTTGAATCACCTTGATTTATATTATTTAGGACGTCGTGATAGCTTCTGCTGTGAAATTTTGTTACCCTTTCCATTGTATTATACGAAATAGAAACGAAAATGAATGGCTAGAAAATGAATTTGGCTACTATTAGACGTAGTGGAGAAATTTAATGCAGATGTGAGAAAAGTAAAAAGAAATATATTAACAAATGACAGACGAATTATTCATATATATATATATATATATATATATATATATATATATATATATATATACAGGGACATCATTTTATTTTTACTAACATTTTTAATATTAACCTGGCTAAACCTTTCGTTCAACGCCGTTTGCTACCACGACTGGAGTTCGATGATACTGGCGAAATGTACAAACAAATCACTTTACTAGGTATAGGAGGGAAGAAAAGTAGTTCATCCATTTACGTAAACTAGGAAATATCGCGATTTTGAGTTTGATCATTTTCATTAGGTTTTTGTTTAATAAATATACAGTACAGTATTAACAATTAGTGTTTTTACTCACGAACTGAGCTGTCCATGTCGACGTATTCATTATGCAGTGTATATTACACTGTCCACAGCACATTAGCGTACAATATAGAGAATGGAGTTAAATTGAAAAATAATCATAATATGGATATTTATACACAATTTTGAAAATGGTGGCCGTTCATTTCGATACAGGCTTCAGTTCTAGTGTATATTATCGCACTATAGACTATTGTACCTAATCCCAATTACCAGTTTCGTCCTTCGTACTAAGTAACTCATGTTGAAATAATTCTGTACCTACTCTATAAAAGAGTACCTTACGTACTGTAAATTCAATCTTCACTTCTGCCCGATCCGAAAAGATAAAATTACTCAGACATACTATCTACTGTCCGTCCAAGTGGTTATGTCGTAGGGTCGTAGAAAAGGAGGAAATCATGTGACAGTTAATTACTTAACGAGGCCCTTTTATTTAAGATATTTTAAATAGTAGTATAATAAAACGTAGACGTCCAATTAACTCCTAACAGAAATTAATGTTTTCAGAAAAGAGCTAAGACAGCCCAGCCACTAGCTGGCGATTAAACGCTGATGGAGGAAACCGGGATACGACGTAGGCAAATGGAAAACAGTACCTGTGCGAAAATGTTTCAATATTGAAAGCTCTTTCGTCACTGGAAAACGCGAACATATTTTTAGAACGTACTGTTCACTATGACCGTAAGGCTACTATGACTGTATATGCAGTCTTGAATCTGTGTGGAGGACGGTTGAACTTCATTAGTAGAAGGGGTGGGAGTGAAGTACATTCAAAAACTCAGGTACAATAAAAATTGAAGTAAAAATAAAATGATGTGTATGTGTGTGTGTATATATATATATATATATATATATATATATATATATATAGAGAGAGAGAGAGAGAGAGAGAGAGAGAGAGAGAGAGCAATAGAAGGCTGCTGAAAGATGTTTCATTTCAATAAATAATGGATTACAAACTGGAATTGGTTTTTTTTTTTCAGATTTTCAATTTCAGTCTCCATTACGACGCTATCGTTGAGGTTAAGGTTGATTTTAAAAATGTTTTATTACAAAATAATATAAATCTTGGCATGATATAAATTTTATAGGTTATAAAAATCTCTTTTCAAAATAATATAAATAGTAATGATATAAATTGTATCAGTTTACATTGTAAGGCATATAACAATTTTAACAAATAAATTCCCATATCAAGCTGGAAGAAACAACAAAAAGGGGGGGGGGAACAATGAACAAACATCAAAAGAAAGTATGAACTTTAGGTGTTGTCCAGAAGGGAAACAAACATACACAGTAGAACCCCGGTTATCCGTCACTCTATTAACCGATTGGTGGATTATCCGACCGTCTTTCTCTCGATTTTCTGCCTACAGAAATACTTGGAGTATGCTACTGTACATTATATTAGCAAGTTATTTTTTCTAGAGAAGGTTATCACAAGACTTTACCTTTACACAGTATGGTCTATTGTTCGAATTGTCGTACTGCATAATCTCTATATAAAATGTCTTCCACGTGTATCAAAATAAATCGTGTCGTGCAAAGTATAAAAAAGTACAAATAACTGAGTGGTTTCTGGGAACGAGAAACTGTGGCTCATCTCAGAATACGAGATTGGAGTCACAACCATGTGCAATTTAATAAAAAACAAGGATGACATATATAAAATATGTATATCTATAGTATGAGACCTCCATTATTCCCCTATCTTTCCAAAAATAGCCATTACAAGAAATTTCCTTGTCCCCTAAAATCCTGTTAACAACCAGACTTATGCTAGTCAATTTCTGATCCACTTCCTAGCGTGTTCAATACAAGACCATGAAGGAAATTACGAAAGTATTATTCACAAAAATTTACGAAATTCTTTTATGGTATGGATTATCCGATTTTTCGATTAACCGTTCAGTCCACCCCCTTCGTTACCACGGATAATAGGGGTTATACCACAGTCTACTACATACAGTCGCGGAACTTTAGGTGTTTTTTGCAAATCTCATGATAAAGCGCTTCAAGCGGTTAGCAACTAGAAACAATAGACTGTCCTCCATGGTCGACTTTGGACTGTGTCGTATTTCTATCGAGTGCTAGCGTATTTCACATTGATGCTTGTGAAATGTTCGTTATTGGTTATAATGAAAATGTTAATGGCTAAAATATAATAATTGGAATAATAATATGGGACAAGGAGGAGACGTTTGTAGTGCTATAAATTGTAGCAACAGTAAGAGAAAGAGGCCAGAGTTATCTTTTTTCCAATTTCCGAAAGATTCAGGAAGGTTTCTGGGTTTCCACAAGAATGCTGTGCAGAAACAAAACTGTTAATTTGAAGTTCTTTGTGACTGTTAGAATGCATTATATCCTTAAATTTCACAATGAAATGTTTCAGTCTAACCGAAAGGACATTAGATACCGGTTAAAGTTCTGTCACTTAGGCTGCTAAATTTCCAGAGAAATAAAGGTTAAGTCCACTTTTTTTTTCAGAGGATATATTTTTAATTGTAGCTATTAATTTTGTTATTATTTTTATGTGTTATTTTACTAAAGACGTAGAAAATTAAGTTTGTTTCAATGAAATTTATTGATCACATTTTATTTTCAATTCTGGTGGGATTATTATTGCTTAGGCCTACTTTTTTCTTCAGAGGATATGTTTCTAATTATAGCTGTTAATTTTGTTGTTATTTTTATTTGTTGCTTTACTAGAGACGTAGAAAAAGTCTGTTACAATAAAATTTATTGATCACGTTTTATTTCCAATTCTGGTGCGATTATTATTGCTTAACCTCATCCCACTTTAACTACGTAAGCCTACACTACAAGTACCGGTACACTTAAGTTACTCCATTAATTCATATTTCCATTATTATTGTTGTAAAGGGAAATGCAAATTAATATTTATTGGTTTCATAGTTAATTATCGCTATAATCTTGAATGAGTGAAGCGATTATAGTAAATTTCAGTTCGTTTTGCACAAACAAAAATAATATTAACTTATTTCTTGCAGGTATCTTCGAGTTTATGGTGGAATTTAATATACTTAATTAAAATAATAAATTAACTTTATGCATTTAATATTTCAATAATGGAAGGAAGGTGTTAATTTTTCCAAAAGAACACGACAGCGAAGGTGTAACATATTTTGTCGGCTGCTAGGACAGAGATCTGCGATGATGAGGCGATAGTAGCGATCCTAGTGGTGGGCAACTACCCATGTTTGCATTTTTACTACATATTGAGCTTCGCGACTGTATATATTAGACTGTGGTTACAGTATAATTCTTACTAATGGTCGCGCCTTCTGTTCAAGGTGATTAAAACATAGTGCGATCAAACATTCTGGGAAAACTTGATCTGTCCGAAAACGATTATGTGTTACAATATTATAATTCATAATTCAGTCACCTTGATGGAAATTGCAGGGTATGTAACACATCTCCCACATCCATGGACGCTACGCCCCTGTCTGTCACCAGTATAAGGAACTCAGAAAGTCACGGTAACTTCAACTGAAATGAAATGTTGTGTTTGTTTGACCAGTTCGAGCGCTCGAGTCGAGGGAAGGCGGGCAGTCTGTGCGGCTTGGAAGAAGTGCTGAGCTGCATGCAGCGGATCGACTTCGACGACGAGCAGCTGTCGCGGTACCGCGGAATGTGCTGGACCGAGTTCGTGGCGCACGCGGAGAAGAGGCGGGCCGGCGGCGGCAGCAGCAGCAGCAGCGGCAGCAGCAACTCCTCGAGCCCGGCGTCTAGTCCCGAGCCGCCTCCCCCACCCCCGCGGCCCGCGTCGCCGCCCCCGGTGGCCACCTCCCCGCGCCGGCGCCTCAGGGGCGCGCTGGTGCGCGCTCAGAGCGAGCGGTGCTTCGAGCGTCGCTTGACGGGCGCTCGCGCCATGTGGCGGGGCGCCCTGCCCGCCAGGCCCAGCCCGCTGGTCACCACGCTGAGCGAGAAGGACTTGCTCGTGTCCCCCGGCTCCACCACGAGCCGCGCCGAGTGCAAGCGGCGGGAAGCGGTGTGGGACCTGTTCCAGAGCGAGTGCGCCTTCCTCTACGACCATCTCATGGTGCTCAAGAACGTCTTCATGGAGCCGCTCAAACGCATTCAAGTCGAGGGCTTCGCCATGTTTGCCGAGCCGGAGCTACTTTTCGGCAATCTGGACGAACTCTGCTGTGTAAGCCGTATACCCCTGTTCCACATCGGACTAATTCCGCATTAATTTTGAATGAAGTCTTTAACATATTACTGATATCTCTGTGACAGTATAGTACATTATGCAACGAGCCTATAATGGTAGTAATTAAGACGCAAGTATGTTTGTTTATGAAACGAGCGCAAGCTCGTTTCATAATTTTCATACGAGCGTCTTAATTACCATTATAGGCAAGTTTCATACGACTTTTTATGCTCGACCATATTTATAACTTGAAATCATTCGAAAGTAGGTCATGTTATGGTTATGTAAGTGAGTAGGGAACTGACCTGAATTGTGAGATGTGCGCAGACGCGAAAGTATTGATTTTTTCCGAGGCCGAATGTATTGACCTTGATATAACGTAGAGAATAAGATGAAGATTAGTCTTGATATAACCTGGAAATTGATTTAGAATTGAAAAACGAGATGACAAATTGAATTTATTTGAATATTATTTACAATTAACGCTAATTATTATAGTAAGAGAACATAACCTTCTGCGACAGTATTGGATTTCCAGCCTCCGTGACTTTTCGCTAATTGTCTTTCGATTGCATATCCGAGAATAATCGATACTTGCGGTTGTATAATGGTACAAAGGTGATTTGTCATTGGCTGAAAACCTGAACTTTAATGAATAGGTGTACTTTAATGAGGTGCATTAAAGGGCTACTACCAGGTGTATAATTACTACATTTCGGCATGGTCGAGCATAAACATTATTTTCAGTTTTACATCAGAATAAAATTAGACCCACCCATTTCTCACAACGATGAAAGTGAATATGGAATAATTCAGTATCGATACCAAGTATCGCTTAAAATGCATTATCGCAACGTCCCTAAACAAGTGCAAACTGAAATATGAAAACAAGACTTCTTATTACTACATTGTGTGGCGCAAAGGTCACATGAAAATGAGTATAAACCACTTGATTGTGCATTTTAAATATATATAAAAAAAGGAATAATAATAATGTCATGATAGGTTGATCGTACTGTCTCAAGAATTATCAGTTGATTGTTTAATTGTTTTGTAACTCCAAAATGCCATCGCCTGGATCGAGACAAAATTTCTTCGTGTACATTGAGCTTATGGCCGCCACGGTGGTCTAGTGGCTAGAGCTTTGGACTTATAATCCTGTGGACCTGGGTTCGACCCCTGGTGTGCCCCCGATATGTAACTTGTGTTGGACAAGTTCTTATATGTGTATGTGTGTATGTATTTATTCACACTGCAAATGGGTATATACCCGGTGGCAGTGGTAACTAATTGCACTCAATAATGGCAATTAATAATAAACACAACTAATAAAAAATAATAATAATAGTAATAAAATAATAATAATAATAATAATAGTAATAATAATAATAATAATAATAATAACAACAACAAGGAGCATCCTAAATTAAATGAAGCATGGTCATTTAAAATAACATTTAAAGTAAATCTAATTTGTATTTTAACCCTAAGTTCGAACTAAGACCCACGAGTGTGACAGTTTCATACCTACACAAGTACCTTTCGGCACTACACTTATTTCGCTGTCAACTCACTCACTGCACTGATTCTACCTGATTTCACTAACACTTCTAACCATTTCACTGTTCAAATACTTTGCACAGCCACTTCACTGACACCAACACACTTCACTTACACAATAGACTTCACTGACACTACACACTTCACTGACACAACACTGATAGAACACTTCAAATAACAAGATATCAATTACACCCTTTAAATAGTTACTACCGTCTATTAGTAAAGTCCTTAAGCCTCTTGGTTCAGGTAACAAGGATGTTCTCCGGGAGCTTCTGTTTCCCAACAAATCTCATCTCAACGCAGTTGTAGCGTAGACCAACATCCTTTGGCAAACCCTATGCAACGACTCTGTCGGTTAAAAGAGTCAACACAAGTGACTTCATGAGGGTGAAGAACTAACACTCAAGTACCCGCCATAGAAAAAAGAATGGAGCTTATGTATTCTTTATATACCTGTAATTATCCGCTTGTATTGTAAACCTGAAGAAGACGTAAGGGACATTTCTATGTCTGTCTAAGAAGTAACTAGGCAATGTGTGTCCTGACATAATTGTTAGTCATGGTGTCTGGAACCTTCAGATACAAAAATAGAATTGAAATGTATTACAAAGATTAACAGCAGTCAAATAAAAATATTTTATCTCTCCACATAGATTGGTATAACAACGGTACATTGTTGAACACAGTACAGCCTAAATTGAATATTTGTTTTACGAAACCTTCATTTACATTATAAATAAAATTAAAAAGTTGGTAGTTTAGTACAAAAATGTTTTCAATTTTCAGGTGACATACGCATTTTGTAAGGAATTTATCAGCCTTCTACTTGAAAATGTTGGTGCAGGAGGAGAATTACCTACCATAGAAGTTTTAGTCAAGTTGTTCCAAAAGGTATGTAACAATAAAATTAACGAAAATATAAAATATGATTACTGTATATCTAAGAAAATTTTGTGCCAGAGGTATTCAGAAGAAAATTTTTATTTCGCGATGAATTTTATTCAATATTATTAACACTTTCATCACATAGTGCGCTAGAATACTGGGTGTTCAGTTCAAAGTGTGTCATGGCTCGCTGTATGACGTCATGTGGCTAGTCGATGAGCCTAGAGAATTCAATCTTCCTACACTTCCGCAGAGGTGCATTACCTATCTGCCAGAGAAGTTGCCTAGCAAGTACGGCGTTCATTCTCAAGAGTACTTACCGATTCGTACTGTGACGCCGGTATTGGCGTTTTTTCTTACTGTCGAGATATGGGGAGAGGGTTAAGACGATTACTTACGTATTTGTTGACATTAATTTCGACGGTCAACATGGACACGGAGCATTTGATTTTTTTTGTGGAATGTTGCCGTACGCAAACGATGATAACAAATACCCTGCGTACGATTTGGCCTCGCAAAACAGTTCGAAAGAGGTTATGGTAGCACATAGACCGTACAGACCGCTATCTGTTGCTGCGACGTTCAAGTTATACCGTACACGTTCTCAAGTTCAGATTGAACGCCTTGATTAATAGGCAACTTCTCTGACATAAAAGCTGAAACTCGCTTCAAATCGCTGACTCATCAACACTGACGTCATGACACACTTTGAAATGAACACCCAGTATAGTATGTGATACATAACATTGAATGTGAAGGGAACAGACGAAAGTTCTTCTGCATATGCACTACTTATCTTTGACCCTTAATGCAAACAATTTCCAAAAGAAACAGGTAAGTTGAATAGGAAATAGTCTGAGGGGTTATTAAGCCCCAAAGACACGCAGTAATGACTCAGGTAAGTGCCTAACGGTCACCAAATATGGCAAGATCTCTGAGTACCAACTTGGCAAACTCCTACTAGTCTTGCAGTAAGGCGTCCTTATTCCAGTACACAGGAACATATTCCCTTGTAACTGGAGTTGCCAGGTCTTACATTTTTCCTTAAACCGTACATTTTATTTTTCATGTATTTTATTGCTTCCATTTTTCTTCTGCCCGTAAGACTATTTCTTCCTTTTTTTTTTTTTTCTTAACCACGTACTGTACACCAAAATACTTTATTTTAAAATGCGGGGAATATCTTAATTACATTGATATCACAAAGATGGCACTGTTACACTTTAGTGATTAGTTGTCGTTGGCTTAGTGATTTACAGCTATTTTCTCAATAATCGCTGTTCCTGTTTGGATGTAGTAAGTTGATCTACTTCCGCTTCCGGTATTAATTTTATTTGCGTTTTCTAACATGTGGCTGCGTAGGACAGTAGTGGATTGTGTTGTTTGGGTAAAGGGAGATAAGTCATAAAAATGAGTTCGGAGATAAATGAAAATTAAACTTGGAACCCTTATTCCAAATAATTTTGCTGCTAGTATTATTTTGATTTTTGCACACTCACTTGTGTAATTTAACTTGTGTGTTCATCTGGGGAACAAAATTTCATCTGCACAAAAAAATGACTTATCCCTCTTTACCCAAACACCACAGTTATGTGTGTACGCTACAAGTTCAAAATGTGTGATCAATTCCGTTCCCGGTAATTTTTTCTAAACCAATTTTCCTAAAATAACTTTCGTAATGACCATTTGTCCTAATAGGCCCAACTATTTTTGCTAATCATTTTCCTCAACACTTTTTCCTAAACCATTTTTCATAATGGCTATTCTTACTAATAACAATATTTGGTTATTATGAAACTGTGGTAACGGAACCCAAATTACACATTGATATTTGAAATTGTATAAAATTGAAGGTGTAGGCCTACACATGAAGTAAAAAATGGAACAGACTAAAATTGCCGGTAAAAAAAACTGATCATTCGCGGCAACATTTATTACAGAAAAAGACCGCCTATTTGAGGAAAAACTTATTGGCAATGTTAAATATAAGAAAAAGAAGGAGAAGAGGTCAATGAAAAAATGGGGTAAATAATAAAATATGATAACGTAAAGGAAAAAGTAAAATTGAGAATTTAGTGAATATTATAAAAAAAAGGGAGTTGAAAGTAGTATAATATAATATTAGAGGCATTAAGATTAGTGAACAAATAGAGAATAGCAAAGGAAATGTAGCATAAATATCGAATAGGAGATTAGATCAAGCAAAAAGAAGGTACATATTTAGTGTAAATTAGAGTTATTTGTGTAGACGTGTACTGCAAGGAATGTGTTAATGTAATAATATGTTAATGGTGGCACCGGATACGAGAAATGTGAGATACACCATTACATGTAAAGAAGTGCTGTGGCGTATGCTAAATATATAATATTATTGGCAATGATTAAGGTGAAAAGGAAAGGAATGAAAGGAACGCATAGTTACCCCTCAGGTTGGTGAAGGTAGGCCTACCCAAACTACAAAAAGTTCTGATTATTCACACGCACCAAATCGTGAGGAGGCCGAAGCAGAAGTCGGTAAATATAATAGGCCTGCTGGGCGGTATGCATAAAATGTAGAAATTACTTTTGCTGTGACTTCGGTAAAATGTTAAAGCACTTTCTATTTTTTTATGCATAAACCTGGAATTTTAATGGGCAAGTCATACAGAGAAGATGTAGATAGGACGTGGCTCAGACTCGGGCGAAGACATGACGTGAGCAAATCATGCTGAAAAGTCGACGACACTTCCGCGTCGCACAGCTTTCATGATGTCTTCAGACGATAAGGATACCCCTGCTCTCGAACAATTCGCTATATACATATATATTTTTGGGTGCATCCTTTGTGGTTGAAAAAGGAAAGGAAATGTGGCATATCCGATGTAATGAAATAATTGAGCAGATATCCGGGCCGTTTCCAGAACTTTTATATAATGTCCCACTTATGTTTCCATACCATATCACACAATCTTCTTCACAAAATTGAGTATCAAATTCAAAATCGTCGGACACTTTCTTTTGCAGTCAGACGCCACGTGTCTCTTTGAAAGGTCACTCGTGACTGGAAAGAGACGCAGCGCTGGCTTCCGAGTGGCGTGCCCCCTTCCCGTCCTCTCTCTGCATTGTGTTTACATGGCAGAGATTCGGGAAGTCATCAATGACCGAGCCACGTCTTTCTGTATGAATTGGGTCTTGGCGACTTGCAACTGCACGGGCTGGTCCCGGCCTTAGGCCCGTAACACACTTGCAGTGTTTTCACCAGCGAGAAATGTGTTGCGAGAAAATAAAAAAAATTGATAACATGGATTCAAATGGACGTCCACACACTGGAAGAGATTCTCGTTCGAGGAAAAAACCTCGCGCGAATTTCTCTCTGGAATCGGTAGCTCAGCGAATTTTCTTGACACATTTATCAAAGATGTTTGACATTTATACTTTTTATGACGATTGAATGTAAAAAAAGATATCACAAGTGGTGATGAATTGTATTGTTTTTATTTGAAAATGAGGAAAGATGGCTGATAATTGCAGTCAGAAACTTATCGAACTTATACGATGTCACCCGTAGGCCTATTTATATGATACACGGGATGAAAACTATAAAAACACGAAAGTTAAAGAAGAAATCTGGAGACAAATATCAGATTATCTGAAAATAAATAGGGCTATATGTTATTTTGATGAGATTTAATAGTATTAATTAAACATTTGAATTCTAATGTATATGTCTTAACAGTATACATAATTTTAATCAGAACATAGCAAAGAATCCTCTATCATGAATGGCAAAAAACTGTGGTCCATTCAACCTGAAATAACGCCTAAACGTATCATTCAAATCGAAACCAGTGTCCAAAACTCGCCCTTATTTTCGTAAGATACAATGTGATTTTCAGATATTTCTGGCTTTAATTTTAGGCCTACTTTTTCTTTTCATTAACAAAATATGTTCATGTAGCTCCATTTCCTCATCACCTGAATACTCAGATTCAACATAGCGTTCGTACGTAATTTGTAAAGTACGACAATATACTTACAGGTTATATAATATTTAAGTGCGACAATATACGTAAATACATAACCTATAACATTTCTCCCAACGAGTCATTACTATAATCAGAAAAATCCATTCTGTATGAAGGCTGTGCGTAGATGATCATAGCGAGGTGTGATCTGTGATAGCGAGAACTCGCCAAATGTGTGGAGGAAGGCTCTTCGTCTCTTTCTCCCAACACATTTCTCCCTAGCGGAAACTCAAGTGTGTTACGGGCCTTACGCATGCGCTCAAGCCAGTTGTAGTAGTAGTATGTGTCGCATTCGCATGCTTGCGTATTGTGCATTGTAAAATATTAGTAAATCAAAAAACAGTATTGATATCTCAGTCGCCGGCATTGATTCTGATACTACTAGTGATGTTGAAAGGAGGTAGCTATGCGGAATAAATTATTATTATTATTATTATTATTATTATTATTATTATTATTATTATTATTATTTAATTAATGTAGTTGTATGTTAGATGCGGCCACATATTCGTAATACCCTACGCTGTATAGCCAAATCTATTACATACAGTTTTTTCATAAATATTACAACAACCCTTCTCGGAATAATTACTTGTGTATAAATTTCAGAGTTCTGAAGCGGACTCTGTGTCTCAGGCATATCACTGCTATGCACTGAACTACATCAACGCACTGAATTACCTGGAAACATTGAGGCGACACGTAGAGTTCTGTGAGTTTGAGAAGGTAAGATACGCCTAGTTTCATGCTATGAGGTACACGAGTTGGAGTTCTTCGCACTACGTAGAATTTGTTTAATTTTAAATGTTAATAATTTTCTCAACTATTAGCTTCACAACTGCATGCTTTCTGAGCACCACATGACTGTATGAAGTCCTGACTCTGTTCCTCATTCTTGTATACCGGAATGCTGAGCATGAATTATTATTTTAAAACACGAATAAGCTTATTTGTCAATAATTACGTAACTTCTGTTTCGTATTTTCCCAGTGTTCTCAATTAACTTGTTTCTGGATTTAGTTCTAATTAAATATTTTGTCGTCCATGCACTATAACTAAAAAAAAAAAAAACGGGAAAACACATTCTGTGATTTACAAGACAATTCTCGTTATTAATTCATTGTTACTTTATATTATATTAATATTATTAGCTTCACTATTTAAAACTCTATAGTTACTCGTAGGCTACTTAAATATCCAAGATTAGAAATTTATATAAATAGAAGTTTCTTGATTTCCATCTCAGAATCGCATGGTGGAGTGCGTGTTCACTATCTTTAATCGATTTTGAAACATACTACGCAATAAAAGTGATATTCTCTTGATGTTACATTTATAAATAGATTGCAAATATGATAGACCTGTGTGTGCTGAATTTTACTCTATAGTCAACCATAATTTTCACTCTTGTGACTTTCACAACTGACAATTGACTCTGTTAAAAGAACTGAAAAACGGAATAACAGAACTTCACCTGGAACTCTTCTTGATACCGTGTGCAACTGTATAATTATTTAGTTTTACTTTCGTTTCCGAATTCTTATGGTATATATATATATATATATATATATATATATATTAATCTGGTTATTTAACTGCGCTGTATCAATTACTAGGTTATTCAGCATCGATGGAATAGGTGATAGCGAGATATATTTGTCGAGATGAGGCCGAGGATTACCTGACATTCATATTATGGTTTGGGGAAAACCTCGGAAAATAAACAAAACAAGGTAATCAGCTCAAGCGGGAATCGAACCTGCGTTCGTATAAAACTTTGTTACTGTGAAACAGTGACTAAGATACAGGTTCGATATTCGAGGACTTTCAGACGTCCAACGTTACATTATTCCTGACTCCGGCAAATATTTGGACTCCTGGACTATCCGGGCGAAATCCGGATAGGTGGCAACCCTACTGATTACAGTATATATTTCATGTGCTTTATAATTAATCATTTTAAATTGACTTATTTATTAGCTTTTGAAAGTTATTATTTCCGTTAATACAGAGCGTTTCCTTACATAATGTAGGTTGACAGGGAGGAGCGCGACCGGCACGAAGGCCATGCAACACGCGGCAAACCGTCTCTCGCACGCTCGGCAGTCCAGTTCAGTCTCTCTTTAGGAGTGATTGTATTGACGTTAGATTGCGTGTTATTCTTCTGATTGTGTTAATGAAGTAGATCATGATTAGAGATATAAACATAAAGAAACGGAGTTTTTCTGTGCGTATTGTAGGTGCACAGTCACATTTTGCGCTCTGTGCACATTAAATTAGTATTAAATATAAATTAAACTTGCTAAGATTATTACCCATTAACTATCACTTCAGTAGGCCTACTGTAGAACGCTTATTTTCATATTATTTAGAAATCTGAGTTGACATACCATACCTCACAACAGGCACTCGAAATGACGGCCACCAACATTTCGCATTTACATTTATTATTTATATTTAGTGTTTACGTTTACATTTCCATGTGTTATTTACATTTGAAGAGGAAAGAACGAGCTTTGTTCACTTCAGCAAATTGTTCAAGAGAGCAATTTAAAGTCTGTCTTTAGCATATTCTTTCCTTGTATGCCAAACCTAAAATGTGTTACAGTGCTCCACTCATAGGATTAAACTACATGGAATCTTACTCCACACAGCATACATACCGTAACTCAAAGTTCGTTCTTTTCCTGTAGGGCCTATCCTTCATTCATCCATCAAGGTTTGTCTGTTGATCTATTATCCACAAGGTGCTTCTGTCTACCGTATTCACATTGTCACATTACAAAACACGATTTTAGTCGACAGACCTTTTTATACCATTCTAAGAGTTGATCACATTGCGTACTGGTTAACTCAGATGTATAAATTATAGCCTATGAAAATGCAAATTAAGTGTAAATAATAACATTGCAAATAAAGAAAATAAGTATAAATAAATACAAATAATAAATGTAGATAATATCGAAAACAATAAACGACAGAGATAAACATCTTTTAGCTCATATATCCTTAATGTGACTTCGCAGACTCCATCTTCCCTATCTCAAAATCTTCTGTAGAGCATCCCCTATTTCCTGTTTAATTTTGGCACGCTTTTACTGAATCACCTTCTATACACAGCACGGCTATAACACTTGTAGAGTGAGGAAAGTAAAGGTATCGGTAATGTCCAGGGTGAAGTATATGTTTCGTCATATCGGTAATAGGTAATTTTGTAACAGAACAGGCAAGTTCTTCAAGAACGCTTTGTATCCTTGTCCTTGTAGGTTGTAGGAAAAGGGCTCTAACAAGAAAATAAAACGTTTCCAGACCTATGTTCATTTGACATACTCATTCTCTAGATGTGAGGAATATCTCCCGTAAGTTTTGACATAACTTTTAATTACATCCGGTATAAGACTGTCCAATATACTGACGCAGTGCCTCTGGCTCGGGGATAGCACGCTGTCCTTTTCTTCCAGGCGGTCCGGGTTCGATCTCCGGCCATATTGTGATGTAATTTGTGGTGGGTAAAGCAAACATTGCAGAGGGGCTTTCTCGGGGTTCTGCCGTTTCCCTCTTTCATTCCACCAACACATTCCATATTTCCCTCATTTCATCTGTCACCTATAATAGTTAAAAATAGGCTAGGGTGAGGTCTTGCGATTAATACGGGTTTCTGATGCTTGGGTCGCCTAGCCTGTATCTTATTGGGTAATACTCGTCTGGCGATGGGACCTGGCTGTTAGGGCTGAGACAGGATGGTCCACCTGTCATTATCGGATTCATGAATGTTACCCAGGCCACGTGCTGGACATGGACAATTATCATTATAGCCTATAGGAGACACAATGGACCAAACAGACCTAAGTGCTTAGGTACATGAACCCGTCCCGAGTCCGTCCCTCGAAAAGTCAGGAGCCAGTATATTTATCTTTATTCCTTATGCAAGATGCTACCGACCAGGTACAGAGTATGACAATGGATAGACTATTTATTATCCTCTGCAAAATAGAGATCGAAAACTAAATTGGCGTGGTATTTTTTTTAAGTTTTAAAGCAAAGTCGTGTTCATTTAGTATAAATTTGTTCACTAAACATACCTATGCCCGTTCTAATAGCGTATAGTAAGTTCTAAGGATCGACTGACAATCGATGTTACGAGACTGAGGGTCGATTTCTAAAACGAGGTCTAGACCACGGCCATGGCTTTAAACCGCGTTTGGATTTATAAAACGAGGTCTTTTTCATTTTTCTGAGCCATGGGTCGAAACCATGGTCTAAAGCGGAGACCACGGCTGGGGTAGGTTTAAAACCTCGGCTTCATGTGTACAAGATGGAGGTAGATGATCAGCTGGGTGATTATAGAAGGAAAATTTGTGATTACAAATATTAAATCTCGGATTAGAGTGATGAGAGACAGGAATAATCCTTTGTAACTATATAACGACGATAATTTCATGCGAATATTTTCGATTTTCGAAGGAATCAACGCAAAATTTAGCGAGAATGCTAAATAATAATCTGCAACGAAATGCAAGAGGCGCCAGGTTAACAAGTTTTTACACATTCTTGTTGCTTTGAGGGAAGTAAGATATAGGCCTAATATTTATACTAATTACACCTTTATGTCTATAAGACGATATAACCAAATTCTTAGTCTTTACAGTAGTTCTGGACATTTTATTTAATATTCGAATATAATGTGGGCCTACAAGAATATGTATGAAGCAAGCGTGATTTTGTATTCTTATTTTAAGTTCTATGCTACTGGGGCTTTCCACGTAGTAGGCCTATTATATGTGAAAATAGAACTATATCATATTTGAGTTTCAATTCCAACTTTAATCCAGTTAATATTTAGGTTATTGATTCGTTAGACCCGGGTTTTCAGGTAGTTAATGTTGGCAGTAGCTATGAACAAATGATAAACTACAACATAAACGTTCGACTTGTGCTAAATATTTGGGAAGTATAATTCTGGTACCTAAAAGTCAGTTCCCTATAATTAATGCTAGTAATTTAAACGCACATATATTCTGTAAATTAGCAAACATAACAATACCTTAGCTGAGAACAAAAGAATGTGACACTGGAATTCAATAAAAATATTAATCCCGATGTTCATTTCTTTCTAATATCGACTGTTTACAAGAATAAAAATCGATTCTTAGCTGCGTTGCCATATATAAAACCCACGAACCTCGGTTTCTTCTCAAGCCGCGTCTCGACTTCGTTTTAGAAATCGCATAAGGTTTCAGACCTCGATCGCGGTTTAAAAGCCGGGGTTTGGAACCACGATTTCGTCCGTGTTTTAGAAATCGACCCTGAGTATTTATGTAAATAGAAATATGTTCCGATTTTCTCCAGAAAATTGTATTCTAGACTACAGGGTAGGCCTAAGACTGCGTGTCCACCAGTTTTTCTCTATTCTGTATATTTGTTACTTTTAGAGCCTGCTTTAGATACTGTAACTGCTATAATTTGAGCTGTGGTAGGTATGCTACAATTTGGTTACAGTGACACGGAACCATGAAATTTTAAATCGAAAAGTGATCATGTTATATGGAAAAGTAATATATTTCTCCTACAGATTCGTTAGTCTAAACTTTCTGATATCTAGTCCATGATTTGAACAATAATATATTGTACGTCTAACAAGGCAAAGGCGAGCGGCAACCTTGCAAAATTCGAAACTACGGCTGTGGTTTTACCAGTGCGTCAGCAGAAACATGACATGTATAGTCGCATCCCCTCTCAGTTGACTTCTTCACATAGAGATTCCGCATGTTAGCTTTTCAGAATTGAGACAACAAACTAACCAAAGAAGTTGATCAACAATGAACAGTCGTTAAAACGTCGTAACACGCAATTGTTATGTATTTGTTTCAAGGTTAATAATAATATCTTATTAAAATATAATTTAATATCAGTTGTGTTGTATTAAACCGACAAAAACCATGTGGAGCTCTTCTTCGAAGCTAATTAGTTGTATTTATCGTGCTACTCTTACTATAAGTAAACCAATAGATCCCAAAGCACTTGGGAGCCGTAGTAGAGCTAATAAGTTAGTCAAGAACTCATCGTGTTATTATAATGTCGCCAGGTTTTGAAATGTATAATTATAAAAAACGATTGACAATGCCTCTTAAATGTAATACGTAGAATGAGCAATGACATGTCCCTTACTTGGTAAAAATAATCTAAAAAAAAAATACGAAAAGAAAGGTTCCAGTAGGTACAGTAGTAAACTGAGATTAATGACATGATGTTTCCTCGAAAATCAGTTGCTAAACAAGGTAGTATTAGATAATGTGGATAAGGGTATTATTTGAAGAAAATTTAAATAATCCGCTAGTGTTGTTTTACACGGGCTATAACTTTTAAAGCTAAAAGAAACTGTGGTACGAACACAGATTATGGTATGAACTCGGATTATATCGACATCCATAATCCTTGGAATTAACTGTTAATTTATTTCAGTGACCATAACAACAATATTCATGACGCGAAAACCAGCAACATTGCCCTGGATCAATGAAGATAAGTGTCTTTTACTAATTTCGTGCAATATTTCTATTGATTCCTTTAAGTTTTGAATTAAATTCCGAACATTCCTCACATTTTCTTTCAATATAATACATCCATTTTCTTAACCCTCCATCTATGTTATATTAAAATCTTAAGTTGCTAACGTCGTTTGACCCATTGTATTTTGATTATCTGATTTTTGTCGTCTGGTGTCAGGTGCTTCAGTTGTCTTTATAGTTTGACTGTACAAACAGAAGTAATCACGCTTGTAAACAGATCAAGTGGTGTGCTCATCAACTGGAATCACCACGGCTTTCCCGTGTTATAACAATATTATTCAAATAAGCTCCATTTAGGTATGTATTGATTTCTATGTTCTCTTTTCCTAACCCTGCCTCCATTCTAGTTCGGAAGCTGATACATCTTGAAATTGTATTGTCAGGGATTAAACAATTGAGATAAAAATCGTACAAACTTATATAAAATAATTAAGGAACAAGTAAGGTTGTCAATAAGTACCGTAGATTAAATTAACATACAATTGGCACTTTGAACATGACCATACAAAATATTCCACAGTGAAAGGTTAATTTTTGCTTGGTTGTTCTCCCTCAGAAAATCAATTGAAAAATTATTTAAACGTTATTTTTAAGTACAAATGAAACAGTTTATAATCACTGGCGCAATATTTCCCAGAATTTTCGCATCACTTCAAGTTTTCCATTGCTTTGACCCTCTGAATTTGGTCATTTATCTAAATTTGTCTATCAATATTTTATTTGCATAATGTATCCTAAAAGTCCCATTATTTCATTGACTCATTATTTAACAAAATAATAAGTCATATTGTTTCAATCTAAATTTTCTTTAACATAATGCTACAGAAATTCTCATTTTGTTTCCGAATGGGAGTCTGATATAGTACCGGTAAAGTTACTTGTGAATTTTACGAAGATTAAAGACAGTTTATATAAAAAATTGATTACTTCACTTAATATAATGACATAAAGTACTGTACATTGTTCGCTATATTGTCCATTCTATTAAGCTACTTGGCTACAGACGTAAGTCATCTCAATTGCCACTTAATTTATTTTTGAGAAATCGCAGTGTCATGTGATTGGTAAGTTTTAAACTTTATGCAAGTACTGGCATTTATTAGTTACTACTTTTAGTATTTTATAATATCTCACCATACTTACAAAGATATTAAAAGTAATTACGTATATATCAAAGTCGACTACATATTATCAGCACTTGTTCTGACATTACTTTTGTTTGTTGTCTTCCCTTGTCTGTATATCAATATAAATTCTAAGCTAAACTCTTTTGACACCTCACTCTCTTTGAATTGTTTTAAATTCTATTTATGTTTAATCCCTGTACGGTAACATTTAATACCTTAGTACCTACACAATAAATTTTGCACAACATTGCTGAACCCGGCTTTTTAATTTTGTTATATTTTCTCAACAACAAAGAAGTGCACATAGGCACTGCCATGAAGTCAACACGATACTCATTGTGAGAGTGTCAATTCAAAACGAACTCTCCAGCATATACACGGTAATAAAGCTGTTCTAATATTAAACTGAAATTTTATTTAAGACCCCTTTGGTGTTCTTTTGCATTGCAAAGATTTCGCTATTCGAGCATACAGATTGTTTTATGTGTGTTTGTTATGTACGGTAACACAACAAATTTTGAGCTAAACCCTAAATTCCTACTTTCAATATATTTGGAAATATGGAGTGACAAGAATTCTTAGAAAATGCTAGTTTGTGTTCAGTATGTATAATTACACAATTTTAGTCTCAGTATAATGGGAGGGGCTAGGAACAGTCTTCATTATATCTTTCAAAAGAAATAATAATGTTTAAACATAAAGCTAATGCATTGTATTGAAATGCAAATTGCATGTATCTTTTAAAACTTCAAATGCAGCTCATATCATCTTTTCTAATTCCAGGGATTTGGAAGACATTCACAGAAGAAATTTGAACTTAAGGGATTGTTGGGAATATATTTGTAGCAAATCACATTCGTGCAAGTTATGGCTGTAATAAATTTGAAAAGGAAATGTTTATGTTGGACAGTCGCAATATTTTCAGCACAACTTCTATTAGTAAAGGAGAAACAGAAGACTGTATTGTTAACTAGAGTCAGTATAAGAAATTAAGGATTACTGGAACACAATGTAAATGGATTAATGGACAACAGTTGAAGCATTTATGGTGAAATATACTGACAAGAATTAGGCCTAAATTGTGACTGAATTATACAAAAAAAACGGAATATGATATGAATTTATTTTGCACTACAATCATCTTTAGAAATACAGTAGCTATTATTAAGCCCACAATAAGTGCTTCCATATATATGGAAAATAGAACATTATTATAGCATATTAAATTATTATAGCTACATTTTGAAGATTGGAATTAAAGTATATATTAGGTATTGCTTTATAGATATCAAAATGAAAATTAGTTTTGAAGTCAATTGTTTTCTTTTTAATACTCTCTTTCAAACAGGAATTAAGAAGATATGTTTGAAGTCTACAAATTTATGCAGGAGAAATTAATTTATTTCAATATTAAGTTATATTGAAAGGGTACTTTTATTTCGCAAAGTAAATTTACTGTAAAAAATTGCTTTCTCACAAACTGATATATTCCGTATTTTATATGCCTTTACATAGTCAACATTCATTCATACGTTCAAAAGGAAGAATTCTGACCAGAATTTCGTATATTGCAAAGTTGTACATAACGTTCATGACAAAGAATGGTCAATTTCCACAAAAGTGATATCAGACATGGTACATGTATGCAATGCCTGGACAAAAATTATGAAAATATTTTAGTAAGTGGATATAATTTTGAAATTGTTGAACTTTATATCGACCACATGTTTATCTTAGATTCATCATTATTAAAAATATATTGAGGAGATTAAACTAAATGAAAAGAAGAAGTCAAATATAGTCAAATAGTTTACAATTAATAGTGTAAAATATGCTGACGGTTCTTCAGCTCCAGGAATTGAGTAACACATATAAGACGAAAGATGAGCAATGAAACAATGTTCTGTAGAAGAAAACATATAGACTGCAGAATAGCAGGCAGTGAAACACATCAAATTGAAAAAATATATATATATACTTAAAGGAATTGTAATCAGATTCAGCTATAACATTATTAGAAGAATTTTGACGGTTGCAGAAAAGTTACATCAGCTACATGTAAAACTGTAAACCTTGAATCTTCTGAAGACATGTAATAAAGGAAGGCTGTTTTTATTTTTATTTCTTGTACATGGACACGTGAAGAGAAAATAACATTTCATATTTAATGGAAATAAAAACGAAGGCATTTATTATTAATTACAACAGCTTGCTGGTAGTGACATTGGCAAAAAATATTTTATTATAGTGAAGAAAACTTAAAGAATATATTTCAGAGTAAAAGTTTTGTCACTACGAAGATTATATGCATACCTATTGGATGATGAATGTCTTGCACATCCAGAAAGATTAATAAATAAATTAGTAACGAAAGTAAAATTTCCTTTCAAGCGAGATACAATAAATATTATAACGATATTCAGGAAGAAATGTAAGTAATCCGAGTTATTTGAAATGCAGATGTTATTTAATGAAACTATAGCAAACTCTAAGATAAAAATACTCAATACCCAATCGGGTGAATGCTTCTTCTTTATTATTTAATGGAACTACCAAATTATGAGTATGGTTTGCAGTAACGGCATGCTAAGAGTACCGTACCAGGAACAAATGTTGCAGGAAATACTTCAATCTAATCAGAACAAGTTTCCAAAAGGAGAATATATGCATAATGTTACAGAAAAAATGAGAAGGACAACTTGATTAAGGATATATTTTTCTTCTGTATGGTATATCAGCTTCTGATGCATGCAGACCAAATATAAAACTCTTTGTTAACTTCTCCACCATTCCAATCTACCGTTCCTTATCACTTACAGAAACTTATTTTTATTCTGTTATCCTTTTGAATGTTGACAAGAACAAGATTTTATTATTTTCGGTATGGAACGTTTTCATTGAGTGTTATTTTTATTTACCTTCAAAAGAGCAAATTCACCTCCCTTAATATCAGTGCTAAGATTATTAACCTCTAATTTGGCATACTCAGAGATACTTCCAAATTTTAGTAACATCAGTGAAAATTTGGAAACTTATTTCCATTAACTTACTGTGATTATTCCTGACGTAGCATTCCAACACCTCAGTTAATTCCACTCTTGCATGGTGTCAATGAAACCCAGGAGCATAATTCTTTTATTACATTTTTTTATAGTTGAATGTGCACAGATATCTGAGTAAACAGCTAAAAGCACTAAATCTTTCAATTTCATTTTGATATTACTGATTTCGTTTTACTTCGCATTATAATTGTAAAATGTAATAAGCATATCGAAATGAATGCTCTATCCCAGTTTTTAATTATTATCCAAATCAAGCAACTGATAAACCAAGATAAGAAAATAAAACTAATAATCGTGATACATGTGTAATTTTTATTATTAAAGTTTGTGATTAAAAAAGTGCGGAGATTTCCTTTATAATTTTTCATAAAATTTATAAGAAAGCAATTCTATATAAATGTACAGTATAAGTAGATAAATTTAATTACACTATTGGAATTAGTTTATTTCTAGTGGTATAAGTTGTCTGTTTAACGTCATGCACCATCTTAAGGACTCTCTATATCGTATGCTTTGTAGTTTATACCATGATGCTCACGCTTGTTTGTTTGCTAGTATGTTGATGCTTGGCTCCTAATATTTTAAACATTGAACCTACAGAAAAAAATCTTATTAAACTACCGTAATCATTTAAAAAAGTTAATTACAAACCTTTATTTATGCTAAATTGACCTACGTATTAATGGCACTAAAGTGGTATTCCAATCTAGTTCAAAATTTTGCATAGATTATAATTATGTTCACTTTCTCATTAAGTGAAGCACAAGTGAAAAGTATTGCGATGCTGCATTAGGTTGTGAGAATTTGACGCCTGTATAAATGAAGTTAAAAATGTTATTTAATTTTCGTACTGTTGGAAAATTCACCATACAATAAATATATTGTGTTCTAAATAACGGTAAGTTCATGTTGCGTCCTCAAACCTGAGGATGAGATAAATACGTTCGTTCGGTAACATCTCAGCAAATTAACCGAAGAACCTACGTCCCACCTTCCCCTTTTCCCACAGATCTTTTCAGATTTCTGCTTGACGGAGTTAGTTTGGATCAGGTTATTATGAGCAGGTACTTTTTTCTCATTCTCATGATTCTTTCGGAAACTTTGAATAGCCTTACTAATTATCCTAAAAGAAAAACAATTTTTCAATACAGAAATACTAATTCTTTTAAGAATTTTAAATTTCACTTACTGGTATTGCATTTGTTGTTTTATTTTTAAAGTTCAATATAATTCTACACTCCAAGAAAAGTCACTGACATGAGGGAAAATTCTGCAGGTTACAGTTAGGCCACAAATACAGGTATATTATATTACACTTCTTACATACATCTTATTTCATAATCATGTATGAAGTGTAGTATAGTATACTATACTCTTAGGATTCAGGAGGATATAGGTACTGTATAGAGGACTGTGGATGAATAATATATGTAAAAATGAATGTAAACCTTTAAATTAGAGATGGGACAGTATTTGATACTGATACTTCTATTAGATCTTCGATACTGGTACTTGATACTACAACCTTAAAGTGAATGTGTTTCTTTGAGATTTACTTTACTATAGTTTCCTCCACCCCTTTGGTTAGTTCCGTTTCCAGAGTAACAAAGGAACTTTAACAATAACAGTTGCAATTTTATTGTTTATGGCGCGGGGTCATCTGCATTTAGTAACATTTCAGTAATATATTCCGAGCCTCATTGCTCACATCTTATTTAAGAATTAGCTAGGAATTGCTAGGTGTAAAGTAGTTATTTTCCTGGGGCATACTAGACCTTTATATAAGATTGAAGTTCTGGCTGATATGTAGGGCCTACATTTATTATCAGGCAGTGCATCTCACTTGAAAATATGTGTCAAAGGAAGAACATTTTGTTGTATACTGGTACATCTTAAGTCTAATTAGTGAAATATAATTGAGGGGGAAAGGAACTGGCCACCATTGTCTCCTACTTCATTTGCCTCATGAGTGATTCCTTATTGGTTTCACTTATGAGGTTTCAACCAGTCTTCGGATTGCGGATCATAGATACGTACATATGTACGTACATACATACATACACACACATGCATGCATACATACATACATACATACATACATACATACATACATACATACGTACATACATACCAGACCTTGTCAATTTTAGTTAGGTCTGGAGTTCATTCACGTTGGCTTTTATAAGAGCTGGACTCGATAACCTAGGCATGTTTTGGCCCTTTGTGTGTCTATAAGCCTATATGCGACGATTGTCCAAATCTGACAGGTGGCCTGAGTGACATTCGTGAATCTGATCGTGACAGGTGGGCCATTCTGCATCAGCACTTAATAGAGCCGGGTCCCGTTTCACGGACGAGTAGCCTGATAAGCCCAAAGGGCCAGAGCCCCAAACCGTCCCTGTCATCATCGGCTGACAGATAGACTATCCTATCTCAGCCTCTGATAGAGCCAGGCATACGAACTGATGAGCCCCAAACCCTTCCTATATCAGCATCGGAAATCCATAGGCCCTACTATCCCCAGAACTTCACCCCATCTATTTTTTCTATTGCAGATGATAGATGAGTGTTGGTGGAATGATAGAGGGAAACGGAAGTACCCCGAGAAAAACCCTCTGCAATGTCTGCTTGAGTCACAGTCGACATATCGCACGTGTATTGTAGTACTGGCTGTTGCAATTTTTTTAACTTGTAGTGGTGCATTGCACATTGTGATTGCATTCAATGGATGCAGAGAAAGTTGGCGTTGAAGTGTTTGTGATCGAGAAAGAAAAGGCCATATATTTAGGACATTCGAAATGGAGAGTACAAGGACAGAAACAAAAAATATTCAGCATGGTATGAAATTTGTTGTGTACTGTTTCCCAGTTTCATGGAACATTCCGACGCAGAAAGGAAATGTGTTAATAAATAGTCCTTGTCAAATATTTGTCGCAGAAGCCTATACAATAATACATAAATTATTTTAATTTATGATATTTACTTTTTTACTTCATTAATTTCTCTATGTGCTTTTTAACAAAAAGTGATAACACTGATAACATTTCAGTTTCTGAAAATAAAACAAACAGTAACATTAATATATTTCATTTCAGTAAACTCTACTTATTATTGATAATTCCTTCTAATCCCTCTCTCTTTACCTTCTACTAATGTATCGGTAATAATCGTACAGTAATATATTTTCTCCAAAGTGAATACGAAATTAAATGCACTTATTACTTATTACAGTTTCCTTTCAATAAATGCATACAACTATTGGCATTAATTTGCCATATGTGTTATAGAAAGCAATCTATTGGAGGTACAGCCAGTCTTACATTAATACATTCTTTCTGAAGACATTTTTCAGAGTACGATAGTATTCATCGAAGCTGGGAAATGTCATATTGAAGTTAATTAAAATAAATTGATTCCTCCTTGCGCAACTAGTTAAACAACGCATAAAAAGTTCGTTGTAATAAAGAACTGCTGACTATTGGATGTACTCAATGTCTTCATCTTTATTTTGATTATCAATAATTGCATTTCGAAGTACACTAGTACTGCACGGTGATTAGCATCTATGACGACTGTCTACCTCAAATCCTTCCGTCCGTCTTTCATCCACCTCGTGTGGCCTCAGAATGGTGCGGCTGCTGCGCAGCTGCCATTCTACAGAAATTCCGCTCGTGTGAACCGGGCCTGAGCGATGCTGGTGGCAAAGAACGATATTAGGACAGGTTACTCTGGTATTTCTCATGTTTTCATCGATCTCCCGAGGCTAATATCTAGTTAGTATACTCACATAATTCGGGACAACTGCCTTTCGAATACCATCCTTTTCGTCAAATCTTTTGTAAATAAAATTGAAGCTGAATAAGACATGAAACTGTGGTACCCGGTAGATACCCGTAATAATGTCACACTATTTATATGGTATAGAAACTGCCACAATATAATTATTTTACAAAAATTGCGTTTAACTTAACAGTTTTTCCAAAGATTGTAGTATTTATTCATATTTTCCAGGATAAGTGTTTAATAAATTAGGCATAATACGAATTCAGTGCCTACTCAACTATGACAGTGATTCTCTTGTATTAAAACCTCTACCTCTCGAAGATCCAAGATCCATTGTCAGTTCATTTAGCTCTTAAATTTAATAGAAGGAAAGAATGTAGACCTACATAAAGTTTTAAGACAAATATTTGTAAGAACCCCGTATCGAAATCAGTGAACTCACAATTAATTAATCATGATTGCTAACAACAATCAAGTTCAATGGACTAGGCCTATATATATAATTTGAACTGGTACCTGTAATGGAAATTACGGGAAAATGGCTGAACGGATTTTAATGAATGACCCGTCACTTTCAAGCTTGGCATCCAAGGATTTTCAGAAAAATAGTACTTTCAATGAAGCGTTAGTTTTCCTCCTAGATCATATATGTAACAGATCATCATCATCCATAGCGTTACAGCCCGTATCGGGCCTCGGCTTCCTTAAGAATTCTTCTCCATCGGTCTCGATCTTTAGCCACCGTCCACCAGTTCTTCACTCCAAGCCACTTAATGTCGTCCATAACACAGTCCATCCATCGTAGCTTTGGCCTTCCAATATGTAACAGATAACTCATCGCTATGTTAAAATCGGCAGCACTTTGAAGAGAACAACCGCCAGGATCGCCACCTGTCCGCCGTAAACGAACACGAGATGGCAGTACAGTCGCTAATGCAATTCAAATGGGAATTATGACGTGACTTCTTATGTAACAACTAGATGGCAGCGTAGTAAACCTGACAAAAGTTGTTAACGTCAAAGCCTATAAGGCCAACCTATCATGATCTAGGGTTTTTCTACATAATTTTCCAAAATCCATCTTTCGTCAGTTTTGAGAACTAATTGCATTTCAATGTAAAACAAAACACACACTACAATAAACAATAGGCTATAACACGAAGGCCATGACCTGCAGGATTGCTGACATATTTAGAGCTCAAATTCAATTGGTTATTAAAAATTTCAAGATTTACTAAAAATAATTTACAGGTCTAATTCTGCGGTGTGTAATTTTCTGAGTACAGCTGTGTATTGGATATCAAAATCTACAAAACTTGAGGTGTTTTGATGACATTATTACCATTGGAAATGAAATATTATTATAGTTAATGCCTTGTTGTGACTATTTTTCATAAATTATACATATTAATGCTATATTGATGATATCAAAGTGAAACGTTTCGGGGTTATGTAAGTAGATGTAGAGAATATCTTAAATTAGACCTTCATTTCTATTATTTACTGAGTGGCGGCATCCACACCTGTGGAGTAACGGTTAGCGCGTCTGGCCGCGAAACCAGATGGCCAGAGTTCGATTCCTGGTCGGGGCAAGTTACCTGGTTGAAGTTTTTCCGAGGTTTTCCCTCAACCCAATATGAGCAAATGCTGGGTAACTTTCGGTGCTGGACCCTGGACTCATTTCACCAGCATTATCACCTTCATCTCATTTAGACGCTAAATAACCTAATATGTTGATAAAGCGTCGTAAAAAAAAAACCTACTACTGATAATAATATTGTTATTAAAAATCAAATATTTTTATAGTTATTAATCAAGTGGGATTGGGTCTTTTTCATATACTTAATGGCTGTGTGGTGTAGATATTTATATGCGTCATTCTCTTCAATACTGGCTCCAGAGAGCGCAAAAATTACAGTTCCTAAGGAAAGACCAAAAGGTGTTACTTACTGATAAAATAAGAAGCCTAAAAAATTATGTAGTCTTCCGATCATTTCAGAAAGATCTCAAAGCAGGATAAACTGATATTACCCTCTACATTTCAAGCTCTACATGCAGCACCTATACCAAGATGCTATGTCTATTATTCGCACATGAAAAACCCCTGATCGTCCTGACATTGTTACTTGCGTTTTCGCGTTGAAACTCAAAAACCGAAGGTGGATAGGTTCAAGAAAAAGTATTTGGCGTAAAAAAAAAACCATTCAGAAGGAGTATGTTTCATTATTACGGAAGCAAATGACTTTCAAAATGTTTGGTATTCTTCATTGAAAATAAATCTGAAAAATTTTTATTTCAATGTCTAATAAACTTAGTTTGCAGCATTTGCTACACAAGCCACTAGTGTTAATCGAATGACAAGATGAAAGGTAAAAAAAAAAAAAAGACAGAGTGTGAAATAGAAATCTAAGAACATTAGAGAAGGAGATGGAGAGATTAACTTTAAATTACTTTGTGGGTAGAACAGATCATTAAGAGATATAAACATGTACCGGTAATCCTTGCAGATAATGATGATATTTATTATTTGTCAGGAGACTTGTATACAAGTTTATAAAATTATCAAGATCTTAAAATTACAAATTTAAAAATAGAAATAAAAATTTAAAATTAAATATATAAGAAAAGATTGAGTAAAGAAAATTGTATCATTACAATTTTAATGAAATTTCTGTTCGATATTAAAGGTCAATAATTACCGTATGTCATCTTTTTAATGTCTAATTATTCTTAATTTATGCAACTTAGGTTCACTTACACCAAAGCGATCCTCACTGACAAGCTGCATCCATATTTGCAAATGAGGGACAAATCACTATCATTTTAAATTGCTTCCTATATTAAATGTTTAGGCCTATCAAATTGCGTGCTTAGTGTTATGTTAATTGCCATCATTGAAAATATAGTAAGGTTATATTTTAGTTCGTTTTAAATTCTTGATAATGAGTCGTGTATCCCCAATCGTTCATATTTAATATTTTCAACAACTAAAATTTTAAAATGAGACATTCCTTGTGTTCCTAGTACTGCACATAGGCCAGTAATTAATAGGTACCGGTACTCATGATGGCATATCACTGATCAGACATCTCTGATTTATTTTAGTGTTCTGTTTACATATTCATTTCGTAACCACTACAGCACAGGTTAGCATTTAAAAAAAACAAAACGTCAAATATTTACAAACAGACGTCATGAGAGTGAAACACACCCTTGGGTTAAACATTACTTACAAACACTGAACTAATTGAGACCAACATTATTTCTATGTATTATCGTCTCGAATAGAAGCACGACAGTAACTTGCAGTACTCATTTATATAATTTCTAACCTCTCTTCATCCCTTTTCTCAGTTTATAACATTCTATAGTTAATTATGTGTGTACATTTCTTCAATTTTCTTTTCCTTTTGCATGTTTCTTGTCTTTTCTCCATAGCTTTAATTGAATGGCTTATAATTCTTTGACAAGGACAACAAACTATGAAACTCATCATTATTCTTTACTGGTACTCAATTACCGATATCTAAAATCTGTAATCATATTCAAAGGAAATGCAAAGGAGAAAAGTGAAGTTCCATGTACATTCCATGAAGACGTACAAGAGGAGATATGCTTACAAAACCTTGGAACAAGGAGGTGAGTGGTCATCATTGTATTCCAGCCGTTAACGTCCAAGAAATAATTGAAATCGCATAGAAGACCGACTGGTTCGAAAGTTAAGTTTTTGAAGTGAAAAATGTCTTACCTTCGTCCAGGATTGAATCTGCAGACTTTGACTTCGTTTTCTAAATCGATCATATAAATTTAATCAAAGTTTAATAGTACATATGAAATTTGCATTTGATTATACATGCTACCATATGAATTTTAAATATTAATGGACACACTACAAATATGTATGTGGAAATTTCAGCAACTCATAGGAGAACTGAAGTTGTAAAATCTGAAAGAATAAGTGAACTGCAGGAGAAGATATAAGGAAACGTCATAAGTAAGCAGAAAGGAATTCATTACCTATATATTAAAAACTAACACTATTATATAAATAATGCTCTTGAACTGAACTTTACATTTCCATCAATTTTTCGCTTAGAAGGATTCATCATTACTATTTGGAATTATGTTACTGCTCTTAAAACTACGGTAGTAAAAATGCATGTGAAGAAATTTAACAATTGAAATGTAAAATACCGTACTACCAAAATCTTATGAAAATGAAGAAAAACAATACTTCAACTTGAGGAAATATCTACTTAACTAGAAGAGCAAGTACGAGGAAATGGAATGAAGTTAATGAATCGTACTATTATAAATGGCGTTGCATTTCATCTGTATGTACGAGTAATTTAGGTCAGTATATGTACTATATTCTATAATCGCATGTAAAACTTGTACTGTATGTTGTTTGTTTCTATTTTTCTTTAATTATGTTTTAAATCTTTTTAAGTTAATATTTAATTTGTTTAAATCACTAACATATGTAAACTTCCAGAAGGAGTGATCATATGCGTAACTTTCAACATAACTTTAGATTATTTCTTGATTTGCTTATTTAGAACATTCTTGTTTAAAGTTGAAGAAAGTTCATAGTTATGAATAGCATAGCTTTACTTAAGTTTGTCAATATGTGCATCGCTTAAATGCAAAATAATGTATTTAGGGCCTACATAATTTTATTTAATATTAATAAAACATATCAAGTTCAAGTTCAACTCATAATGTCCACTCGGGGCACGGGCCTCTTCCTAGGAAGGCGGCTGATTAATGCGATCCCGGTTAGTCATGCTGGGAAAGATCCTCCTTTAAGTTGTAACACTTTTTCCACGTATTCTTTTAGTTTCTCCCTTGCTGCTCTCTGTCCTCTGCATGCACTCTTCTGTGTGTTGTCTCATTGAGAGATGGTCTGCGATGCTATGCTGATACGCTGCTTCCACACTGTCATCTCTCTGGTGGCCATTGTCCATCGGTTCCCAAAGGTCTTCCTGAGATCGTCGACCCAACACGTCCTTTGACGCCCCACACTCCTTTGTCCGCACCTGGGGTCCCAGACTGTCGCCTTGTGAGTCCATCTGCTGGGGCTTAGCCCTATGATGTGGCCCACCCAACTCCATTTCAGGTTTCTGCTGGTAGTTACTGCATCATTTATTTTTGTTTTTATTCTTACAGTCTCATTTCGCATTCTGTTCTTCCATGTGACGTCTAGTATCTTTCTCTCCATTCTGCTTTGACATACTTGTAACATGGTTCTGTCTCTCTTCGTGGTGCTTCGTGTTTGTGAGCCATATACTAGTGCTGGTAATGTGCACCTATTCATGACGTGTCTCTTAATCTCTAGGCTGTATGACTTTTCAAACCATATAAACTTCAGTGCCCAAAATTTTGCCCATGCTGCCGCTATGCGTCTCACTATTTCTTTGCTTGTGCTTCTCGAGAACGATACAGTCTGGCCCAGGTAGATAATTTCCTGCACATATTCTATTGGGTTGTTGGGCGCTAGTTATACGATTTCTTCCACATGATTTGTCATGATCTTAGTCTTCTTTAAATTCATTTTTAGTCCTGCTTTTTCACTAAGTTCGCTTATTTCCTGTACGTACTCTCGTAGCTCGTCTTTGGTGTTCGCGAGGAGCACGATATCATCTGCGAATCGTAGATTTGATAGTTTTGTCCCATCTATGTTGATACCATAGTCTCCTGTAATATTTCTAAATATCCCTTCTAGAAGGCATATAAAGAGTTTTGGTGAGATTATATATCCCTGCCTTACTCCTCTTTGTATCTGGAATTCCCTACCCTGCCTGTCCAATTGTATGTTTGCAGTGGTGTTTCTGTACATTTTCGCTAGTATTCTAACATATTTGTCCTCTGCTCCTTGGGTTTGCAGTGTTGTTAGCAATGGTACATGCTCCACTGTGTCGAATGCCTTCTGGAAGTCGATGAATGCCAGGTAGATCCTTTGGTTGTACTCCTCCGATTTTTCCATAATTTGTTTTAGTACCTGCAAATGGTCGATGGTAGAGTAGCCCGTTCGAAATTCTGCTTGCTCCACAGGTTGATTCTCCTCTATGTTGCGATTCATTCTTCTCGTTATGATTTTTGGGAATATCTTGTAGACATTCGACATCAGGGATATTGGACAGTAGTTGCTGATATCCTCTCTGGAGCCCTTCTTTTATAAGAGAATGATGGTACTCTTGAGCCATTGCTGAGGTATGTTCTCTGTCGTTAGAATATCATTAAAGATGTCCGTTAGAGTTTTTTCCAGCTCTTCACCCTCCATTTTCAAAAACTCATTTGTTATCCTGTCTCCTCCTGGGGTTTTCCCATTTTTCGTCTCTGCAATTGCTTTTCTTGTTTCACTCCTTAGTATTGGGGGACTTCCTCTAAGGGTTTGTCCACGAACTCTCTTAGGTCACTATTGCAGTTCTCCAAGGTGCTCCAGTAGAGTTCTTCGTAGAATGTTGGCTTACATTAATTTTGAATATTCAGTAGTCAAGTGTAAATGCAGAAAAAATGTCCTTTTAATTTATTTTATTTTCTAAATTATAATTTCATTTCATAACCAATTTTATTACATAGCATAATTAAAAAAAGTAATGTTTATTTCATTAGCCTATATTTTGAAAGCAAAAATTTTTAAACATTTTCAGACGTCTTGTTTCTTCATAAACCTTAACAGCATATGGTCTCTGGTTTTTATAATATTCTCAACACATGCCTTGATTTAAACGTGACGCAATTATATAAGAGTGCCAGGTATTGTTTGTTTTTTCGAAGTTAACAGTTTTTACTTAATCTGTTGCAGTGGTGCAGCAGAGACCCTAGATGTAAGAAACTTCAGCTCACAGATTTACTTGTAGCACCAGTACAGCACATCATGAAAGTTCCATTAATCCTCAAAGAAGTGGAGACAAGGACGGAAGATACTGCAGAAAGAGAACAGATATCGCAAATTCTCGAAATTGAAGAAAATTCAATAAGTAAGAAAACTCGTTATCATTATCATCATCATCATTGTCGTCGTCATTAATAGAAACAGGCAAAATATGAAATAAATATTTCAATGCTAAAATATCTTCATAAGTAAGCCATTTGGAGGAGGTTTACAATATTGTTTACAAAATAAGCCTTAAAAAAATTAATAGTTTTTATATAGGTACCGGTGTTTAATATGATACCAAATGAAATCTAACAAATCTACATAATTAAACAGCATTTCAGCATCATCAAATCCTTATCTGAATGCAAGAACTAAGTAACTTAATTTCTTACGCTAAATAGAACAAAAAAAAATGTTCTTACATGGGCTGGACTTAACACTAGCTACAAAAGTTACTTTCTTATATATTCTGGCAAAAGATTACACTTTCTGTCGATTATTATTGTTTTCTATGATGAGAAACTTATGACATTGTAAAAAACGGAGAAATTAAATAAACAGAGTAATTTATGGTTGAAACCCGTTTGAAACATTAATTTACACATTACTTCTGAATGAGGTTCTGACTGATGTGTGCTATTATCAGGCAGTACATCTCACTTGACAATATGTGTCAGAAGAAGAACAAATTGTTTGCATGCATCTGAAGTCTGGTTAGTGTAATATGAAGTTAATCGGTGATGTATGCAATGGAGGGGGAAGGAACTGGCCACCCTACCCAGTTATCTCCTGGCCTAGTTGCCTCATAAGTGGTGCCATGTTGGTATCACTTGTGTAGTTCACAAGTTCACAAAACAACATAAGTAGATTTGCGAAACTGAAAAGACTTTCACTAATTCAGAAGAATGAGCAACCATTTTTTTTCTCGAATTCATTGATTTTAAAGGGGAAGTTGGAGATTCCACTTGCCCTTGGTAATCCCGGAATTTTGATGAAATGTGTGGCTTGAGTTTTTCAAGTGTTTTCTGAAAAAACGTATCTGTTGTCGCCTTATATCTGGAAAGTCTAGTTCAGAAGTAGTTATAGAAATATTAACAGAAGGGGGAAAAAAATCTTACAAAATATGAAAAGAAATGTCAAGATCTTTATGAAATATGACAATTTTACCAAAACATCATGATATATGAATCCTTTTTTTGTTGTTGATTGCATTCTAAACATCGTGAAAATCCTTCTTCCCATACCGTCACTGCTACCAAGAGTGGTTTAGAAATTTAGAATATGAAATTTCACATTTTGCCTGTGTATAATTCATCACTATTATTGTATTTTTATGGTCATTCTTACGCTAACCTGTTACTGGCTAATCACTTTTAGTTAGCATATTAGCATTAATAATATTTACTTACAAATGGCTTTTAGAGAACCAAGAGGTTCATTGCCGCCCTCACATAAGCCCGCCATTGATCTCTATCCTTAGCAAGATTAATCCAGTCCCTAGCATCATATTCCACCTCTCACAAATTCATTTTAATATTATTTTCCCATCTACGTCTCGGCCTCCCCAAAGGTCTTTTTCCCTCAGGCTTTCCAGCTAACACTCAAAATGCATTTCTGGATTTACCCATATGTACTATATGCCCTGTACATCTCAAACGTTCCTAATTATGTCAGGTGAAGAATAAAATGTGTGCAGTTCTGCGTTGTGTAACTTTCTCCATTGTCATGTAACTTCATCCCTCTTAGTCACAAATATTTTCCTCATCACCTTATCCTCAAACACCCTTAACCTCTGTTCCTCTTTGAAAGAGAGAGTCCAAGCTTTACAACCATACAGAACAACAGGTAATATAGCATTAATAATAAATATGTAAATTATTATTATTACCATTATCATTATTACTACTGCTGCTGATATTTTATTTTTATAATTATCTTTCTCATTAGGCATACAAAGTAAAAATTTACTAACATTTTCTCTCTCAGAACTTCTTTCTTCACTTGTGCTCCTTACTCAGTAAGAAAGATTAATTCTAGCAGTTTAATATAAGAAAGTGTGTTTCATCATGTCTAGAGTATTAAAAATTTACATTCTCACATTTAGTTACTGGTACATTCATTGAATGTTAAATGCTACTTTTCGTATCAGTTCATATTAATCAGAAGACTGAGCGCAATTTGATTTCCTTGTGAATTTTTATAAAAATGTTAAATTACTGAAATATCTTGAACATAAAGGAAAATTATAGCTAAAATATTTATTTCACAGGAGAACTGGACGACAAAATGAAATGGCTCAAAAACTTCGAACGTCTTTTGGAAATACAGAGGAACATTGTGTGGCCTTCGGTGTTTGAACTGGACCCTAAGATATATATTCCTGAGTTTCTGAAACCTGCATTAACAAGACAACCATGTGATAGAATTATAGTGAGCCCTAGAAGACAGATAATCCTAGAAGGTCCATTGCAGATCTGGGACACGGGAAAGCCGCAAGAGATGTATGTTGTGCTATTTGACGACATGCTTTTGATTACAAGAAGGAAAAAAGGGCTGTCCAAGAAGGTACTGTATTTAAAATTAAGTACAGATTTCTCAGTTGTAATGAGGATGAAATAAAATAAATCGGTACTAGTTCCTAAACTGTGTAGTGGATGCACTGGGATGCTGCAGGGTCAAACCATAATCAGGGGTGAGGACACTCGAAAATTAATAAATTGACTGAAAATAGTTTTATTATCCATTTTGAATCTTGCGTACACTGCTTTTAACACACTAGAACAATACGAAATATACAAACACACTAAAACACACCCCGATCAAATTCTTAACACACAGATCAATTTCAGTACACACACACTATTTGACTCCACTCTTCAACAGCTTTCAACAATCAAACACACCCACATAACAGACAGAGAAGTTCGAGATGACGCCGAGATCTAGTAGGCTCTGAGGATAGTGCGTGAAACACTGAAACAGCTCTAAGCCACACAAACTTACATAATTAACATGAGTAAGTCCGCTAGTTAATCAATTAATTAGTTTTATTAATTCAATTGGTTTATAGCCCTATTGTCCCTGTTAGCAACTATTGTTAGCACATAAATATTTCAGCTATTAGAACCTAACTACCGTTACTTAATAAATGAAATTGTTGCCATTTCTCTTCGCCTAGGGGCATCATTAAAAAACTGTTAAGAAACAGGAATACAGAAAGGTAATGCCGTGAACCGAAATGCTATGGAATCTCTGCAATAGGTAAAACAGTTTTAATTTCAGAATAATTATTCGAATACTTCCTGAAGTACATACTGATATTCAGTTTTAACACACTGTTCACTAGATTATGTTGTCAGATTGACGTAGTTGTTGCTTAACATAAGACAAGAACGCCATTATCTGACATCTTACTACTAGTTTTCATTAACTACTCTTTATATATTTCAACGCAGAACAAATAACGGATTCATTCTTGAGAATGTTTAAGGTACCATTAAAGAAATGGACTGAAACTTGAGTATTAAGGAATAAAGATAAAATGTTTTGTATCAACATTTGCGTTTGAACAGTGACATCTATTGGCTGACAGCACCTATATTCGGTACCAGTATCTAACACTGCTCACCCCAATACCTCATTATCTCAAGGAAGGAAAATTCTATTATTTATTTACTGGATCTCATCATACTGAAATGTCTTCAATGATTTCTTGTTCTGAGTCCATGGCGTAAAAGTTTTACAAGCTCTAGAAGGACCCAAATCTCAAAATGTATGAACTCTTGAGTAGCTAAAACACCTGTCAGCCTCTATGTTCTTTATTCCATATTTTTACTGTTGAGGAGTTGGATATGGCAACGATATGATTACAATAGTGCGACAAGTAAGTTATAGGAATTTTAATCACAAGTTTACATTTTAGATATGTCCCTCACCATAGCATCGTGATCTAAGGCATCATGCCTGGAATTCGGGTTATGGCATGAGCGCTGGTTGGACTTCTCATGGTGAAGGAAATTTCTCATGAAATTTTTCACTAGTGTATGGAACCAATGCCCACCCACTCGGCATTGTGAATTTGGGAAGCTACATTAGGTTGAAAAATCCGGTATATCAAGTGCAGAAAGATGTTTTCGAGGATTACGTTCCAAGGCAGCTTCTATTTCATCAAGTTTTTCTTCTTTAAACACATTCTTTTCTGATTAGTCTGTTTTATTAAACTCATAAAGTAATTTTAATATTGCTTGTAGTATTGGAACTGGACTGCCAGGAAATTTATGCGTGAATGTTTGTCCTGTTCTGTCACACAAATTTCTAGAAGATGAATATACAACTACGCACTGACTACTTCACCATTGCACAACACTATTATACTCTCTAATGAAATCTCACTCACGAGTGCACAACACAACTGTCCTATTCCAATGAAATCTCACTCACAACTGACTGCAAGTGGGAAGAGATCAGTGCTTCCATGGAGGGGAATCCCAGGGATTACATAGGGTTCAGGCTGCCGACTGGCCGAGCAGTGTTTAGACTTTTAAACTACCATCACAGTAGTAATTTTCAGTAAAGAACATAATCTCAGCATTGAAAAGTTGTCCAGTTAGAAGCATGTGTAATAATAATCGTAATGTTGTTCAATTCTTTATCCGTGATAATGAATTTTTTAACATTTTCAGAAATCCTCCTTGTCTGAGAACTGGGCAAGTTCCTGTAGCCGTGGATCCTCGGCGTCAAGTGAGTCTTCCATGCGGTATGTTGTGTACAAACAACCTCTCTCCTTAGACCGCTTCTTTATCCACGATGTCACCATTCCTGAAAGTGCATCATGTCGCCTTGAAGCAGCCTTCGTGCTCGTCAGCTTGAACCGGTTCCAGCAGGTTGTAACTATCCACACCTTCCAAGCGCCTTCAGATCAGTCAAAGGTATAATTATTTAGTATAGGCCTACTAGTAGAATGTTGGGGTAGAGTAAGCTTGTCTTAGACACTTAAGAGTATATTGACTTCATGGCCTATAATTAATTTTAAATTAAACAGCTGACATATCATAAGAAAGATATATATGTATATGTATATACACACACACACACACACAGAGTGTTTCAGAAATACACGGCAAAATTTCAGGGTTGGATTCCAGACATGTGGAGGATAAAAAAAATTATATAAACATGGATCCAGATATTGATAATTACCGGTACTGAAATATTAGACATTTCTTGGAAGATATTCCATTAGCAGTCCGACAAAAGATATACTTCATGTATGATGCTGCCAGTGTATATTTTAGTCTTAATGTCCGTGAACACCTAGATGAACGTTATCCTGATCACTGAGTAGGTAGAGGTGGACCAATTGCTTGGCCTCCAAGCTCACCTGATTCTAAATGCGTTTGACTTTTTTGTGTGGGAGTATTTAAAGTCGTTGGTATACAAACTTCGAAGGCTGCTCGCGCTTTTATTTACTAAACCGCACGTTCTCGAAACTTCGATCTTCGGGAACAATCTGTTTTCAGACGTTTCCCCCTAAGTCCGTCCCCTCCACTCTGCACCGGGTCCGTAGCTTCCCTTGCTGCTCCGTGCTTCAGCATCTGCCGAAGCCCGAGCCTCCCACGTCCCGTGCTTCAGTGCCCACCGAAGCTCGCCTTCCTGCGCCCTCCCTTCTGCTGGACGCGTGCTCGACTCCCGAGGCAACGAGAATCTTCCAGCATGGTTGTCACATTTCTCCCTCCTTAGGACTGTTCATCCCAGACAATCCCTTGGTAGGCCACTAGACGGTCTAACGTTAGGGTCCTCCAGCTGCTCCCTCCTTATGGTGGTGTCATCCCATCCTGGGCTTGGCTGGGCGGCGATTACTTGTACTGCGTGGGCGCCATCTGGCGCTTCCATTTGGCCCTCCAAGGAAAGCCCGCTGGCCATGGGTTGGTCTTTAGCGTCCATCAGGAGCACTTCATCCTGACCAAGATGGAGTATATGGTGCTGGATGTCCACCGTCGCATCGAGTAACCGCATGGCATGGAGTCCCAGGACGACGTCTTCAGTGATGTTGGCGACGAACACCCACATCTCCAGTCTCCTCTTCCCCAAGGTCAGATCCAGGAAGACCTCTCTCTGAATGGGCAAGCTCTCTCCTGAAGCAGTACGTAGCTCATATCAGCGCAGCGGCGTCCTCCCAGGTAGGCCACGCACGATGTCTGGCTTGGCGAGAGTGAGCATCACCCCGGTGTCCACCAGTACTCTGCATGGACGGCCTCTTATCCGTCCTTCAGCAATCAGCCCATTGTCACATCTTCTGTTGACCGGCTTCAGGACTAGCTGAGGGGACGGTGATGATGGCGCCGACGTACCTCTCCTAGCATCGGTCCCCTCTTTCTCCTGTCTGTAGCCAGATTGGTCGCACTCCCTCCTTAAGTGTCCAGGTTTGCCGCAGGACCAGCAGGTGGGCGCCTGTCGTCTCCGTCACTCCGGTGACTTTTGTTGACTCCTCTCGACGTCGGCCACCTCTCTCTACTGCCTGTGGCCAGATCGGTCGCAGTCCCTCATTAAGTGTCCTGGTCTGCCGCAGGACCAGCAGGTGGGCGCTCCTCATCTCCGTTGCTCGGATGGCTTCGGTTGGTGTCCCTCAACATCGGCCGCCATGACGCACTCAATCGAGTGCGGTGTTGAGACTTTCGCTGTCAACTTGGACGCCTCCATCATAATGGCCGCCACCAGAGCTTCGTTAATGGAGTGATGCTCGGCCAAGAGTAGTTGTCTTATCTCGGGGTAGCGGACTCCACAGCCGAAGGTATAGGCCACCTCTCCAGCGACGAAGTTAGGAGGTAGGCCCCCGAGGGCCTTATGGGCCAGTTGTTCCACCGCCATCGGAAATTCTTGTAGGGACTCGCCTGACTGTTGGACCCTCGTTTTCAGTTGGGTCCTAAATGCTGCCGCAAGTTGATGGTCACCATAACGTCCCTCCAAGGCCTCCATTATCTCAGTGGCTGTCCCCTTTTCTAGGACGCTGTGAAGAACCTCCGACGCTTGTCCCTGAAGCGTGGCCAGCAGCTGAGTAATTTTCTCTGCCAGCGTCCACCCATTATGCTCTGCGATAGCCTCGAACTGGCGTCGAAATATTGCCCAGGACGTCGTTCCGTCGAACTTCGGCTTCTTGACGTTCAAATGTCTGGTTGGAGGCGTTGATTCCACGGGGCCACTATATGGGGTCCTTAATTCTGTTGCCGCTTCTTCCATGGCCTATCGAACCTCTTCTGCAACTATCTGTTTATATTCTCTAGCCTGGTGATCCATTAACGCGAGTATGTGCATGTTTTCCTCAGCATGTTTATCCAGCAACTCACTCGTCTGCTCTTGACGACGCTCGAGAGAGCGAATTTTGTCGTCGAAATGGTCTACGTCCTGTCTTAGTTCGGTCACTGCTTTATTTACAGTTGCGAAATTATCGTTTAATTTTTCGAAATCGGCTTTAAGTTCATTTTTAACGATGGTAATAATTCCATCCACCTGCATCGAAACGCTACAAATTTGCGTAGTGACATCATTTTTCACTTCACTTATGTGCTTATTCATGTCTGCTTTTGCTTCACTTACGTCACTTTTCAGTTCCGCGATGGCTTGCAGGATCTGCCATAGGTTCTACATTATGTCGACAATGTCCCACTCCTGACACCAAATGTAACTTTTATATAACAATAATGCGATTTTTATTTCTAACTTGAATCACACACCCGTCAACAATGGGTATTCCACAGCAACACAGTAGTCGTTATTTCACTCCACAGAACGACAATGACAACTCAGGTGAATTAATGAGAAGAACAACAATGTACTCCTAATTTCAACTAAAGTTCACAAAGCACTATACAAAGCAAAACTGTCAATTCTCAGTTCATAGTTCATTCGCCTTGATGTCGCTGAATTGAGCAGTTGATGAATTGATGAGGACTTAGATGAAAACTGAATCAGTATGAAGTAAATCATTTTGATGGTTTATAATGGATTGATTGAAGATTGTTGTTGTTTATTAGTATAGCTTTCAATAGATTCTATGCTTAAAATTTGATGAAGAAATATATTTGTTGTTGTATAATCTACTCCTATGATTGTGCGAAGAAACCTATTTGTTTGTTCATTAAATTTTTGTTTACAGATGTCCATGCCGAAAAAGCATAGAGAATACTTGATCTTATTAATATTATATTATATATATATATATATATATATATATATATATATATATATATATATACATACTGGGTGTTCAGTTCAAAGTGTGTCATAGCTCGCTGTATGCCGTCATGTGGCTAGCCGATGAGCCTAGAGAATTCAATCTTCCTACACTTCCGCAGAGGTGTATAACCTATGAGGCAGAGAAGTTGCCTAGCAAGTACGGTGTTCATTCTGAAGAGTACGTACCGATACGTACGGTAACGCCGGTAGTGGCAGGAATGTGAACTGTTTGGAAATACATACTGTCGGGATATGGGGATAGGGTTAAGACGATTACTTACGTATTTGTTGACATTAACTTCGACAGTCAACATGGACACGGAGCATTTGATTTGTGTTGTGAAATGTTACCGTACGCAACCAATGATAACAAATACCCTGCGTATGACTTGCCGGCGCAAAACACAGTTCGAAAGAGGTTATGGTAGCACACAGACCGTACAGACCGCCATCTGTTGCTACGACATTCAAGTTATACCGTACACGTTCTCAAGTTCAGATTGAAGAACGCCTTAAATAATAGGCAACTTCTCTAACATGTAAGCTGAAACTCACTTCAAATCGGTGACCCAACATCAGTGACGTCATGACACACTTTGAAATGAACACCCAGTATTGTTTTCTTTGCCCATATGCTTAATGATGGTGACTTGAAGATTGGATAAAGCCTTTGAAAAATATTGTACCCTTTAGCTGCTGTTTTTAGAATATGGGATTTGAAAGTAAGTCTTTGGTCTAGTTGAATTTCTAGGTACGGTATGTTGTTTAATTTCTATTAGGGATTGTTTCATTGAAGAGCTTTAATTGAAATGGTTCTATTGGCCGTCTTCTGGTAAAGATTATTACAGCACTTTTTATTGCATTTATCTTTATTTTCCAGTTTTGTAACCATTTTTCAATTGAGTTTAGGTCATTTTGAATTATGATGTAAGCGCTTTCTATATTCCAATCAGAAGTGTAGATGATGGTATACGTTTCAAAATCACATTGTTGGCTAGTAATGCCATCTATGAGCTCAATCAGAAACCACTAAGAGATGCTAGAGTATCGAAGATGAATTTAAAATAATATCTTGCAGCAAACCTGGCTTCTCAAATTACGAGACACTCAGGACAAGTGGAAGCGGACCCTGCAGCACACGGTGTTTCGTTCTCCGCGCCCTTCGACATGCAGCATCAGTCGCAAGTCCACTACCTGACAAGACCAGCAGAGCAGAGGAAGGACACAGAGTGCCTCCAGCCAAGAATCAGGATAAGATGCACGGGCTGCATTCTGGTCGTACAAAGCTTGGCAACAGTTGGGTATATTGTTAAAACTTTATACATTTGTGTTGCACTCTTTATGTGAAAACACATGTTGAAAAAATTAAGGCACAATATTTTTCAAGTACTATATGAAAATAGCAGTAAAGTTATTTTTTTCTGTGAAGATTTAAATATATGACAAATGTACAAAATTTCTTGACATAAAGTACTTGATAAAGACGAGAGTACTTACTAATTGTATGATATATCACTAATGAAATTTATTGAATTAAAAAAATGTTTTGGGAGCAGGGAATTCAATTCGTGATTACAAGTTGGTGAAGATTAAATCGTGTTAAGAGTTAAGACTTTGTATTAACTCGCACAACCTTGTATGGATCTGTGAGAAATATCTCTTTATTTAAATATTGTGATTATTTATAACTGAATTACACGGAATATAGGTGTGATGAAATTACAGCTATCATATAGATTAAGATTTATTAATGTATTAATGTGTTGTATTTCGTTGTATTTGTATCTGTTTCATTGTTTTAATTTATATTGCATAAGCCCAGGTCAGAATTAGATATAACACACGCATAACAATTAGTGTCACGAATTAAATTGTAAGAAAATATCTATTAAGACATGGCTCGTTCTACTGACCTTTCGGTTTTGGAATGATTTGATAAAATATGTAATATTTCTTTACGCTCTTGAATTTATATTCTGATAGTACATTAGAATTTTAGTGCACCGGCTATTAAAATAAAATATTATTTTTTACTCAGACTTGTAATTTATTAAAAGGAATGCTTTAGAGGCTACAACCACTGGTGATTGTCTTCACAGTAAACAGTGCCTAGACAAACTATGACACACAGTACACACGTAATACAAAGCTTGTAAACTTCATAGAAAAAGAAGCACAGGTTTCTTTACAAAATGTAACATTTGCTTGAAATACCGGTATTAGCAATGGAGATATAATTTTATATTTCTGAGGTATCAAGGAACGTGCTCCTCAGATTATACCTTGTCAAGAAAAGACTGAAAATTTTACATTTTAACAGTAAGTGGGGTTATAATTCAAAATGCTTCCGAAAAAAAATAATATCAGATGTTATTTATGATGGAGAACTAAAACACTGAAATTTATTTACTTAGGGTGATAAAATAGGGTGTCACTGATACTCGCCAAAGGTGCTATAATGACAATCATACACTTCAAAATAAGTTACTATGTGATACAACTTCTTCTTGCATACGTGGCAATATTATGTTGGCTACATCGGCACTATAAATCATTCTCTTTCTCCCAGAATGCCAAAGTAAGACCTTCACTGAGTTTGCTTTTACAGAGGTTTCATGTCCAACCACTCATTGGCATTTCTTCATGGAGTAACGCCATTCCCTTATTCTGAAATCATACCTAAAGATGTCATAGGAACCACAGGCTAAATATCTTTGAGCAAATTCCACATATCACATCGAATACAATATAACATTTGTAACCAAGGTTCAACTTCAACTTCTGGAACAAGAGGAAGAACTTTCTGAGTGCACTTACAGTATTAAATACGGCATCTTAAGTGGTTAAATACTTTTTAAAAGCTTTCATTAATTACATATCACATACCAGTACCATGTTTATTTCAAAGTTGTGACTAGCAGACAGCTGAGTTCTACTGTTGACATACGGCAATAAAACTATGTGCCATAGGCCTACTGGTTTGTTGTTAATTTCTGTAATGGCAAATGACTGCATGTTACAGTGTTATGTACACAGACAGTTAAATATGTCAACAACAACAGATAGGCTACCTCATATTTGAGAAAAAGTAATTCACGTGGGTGAATAATTTTTAGTAGCCTACCTAATACAGTAAAACTTATTTTATAAGTTTTGCACATATTTCTTATTTTTTGATGTCCCAGCAAAATTTCTATAATTTTCATTTTAATTTATTTCGAATATATGTCTTTCATTTATTCGTTTTCTAGACTTACGCGATCTATTTTAAACCCCCTTGGAGATATGAAACATAATTTATACATTCTAAATAAATTTTGCTCGGAATTAGGTTTGCCACTAAAGCCATGACGAACTCCGAAATTGTTGAAGACATTCATTATGAGTTGTGCAAGGAAAATGACAGTTATGATGTAGATAATGCCATCTTTCGACAATATTGTGTTTCTCGGTGATGTTGTTACTGTTTCAGAAATAGTGGAACATTTCATAACACACTATGATGTAACTCAACAAATTGTGGAACAATTATCACAAATTAAGAGCATGGTTTATTCCTTATGAGCAAACAAAGCTAGCAGTCCAAAATAACTGACTTTTTGTAAAATAATCACTAGAGACCGGCAAAATATGAAGAAAATTTTGCTAAAATATGAAATTTATTTTTAAAAAATATGAAAATGTGAAATAAACATTTGAATGGTAAAATATCTTTGTTCCTAAACCGTTTGGAACAGGTTTACATTATTATTTACAAAATAAGCCTTTACAAATTAAAAATTTCGTTTATATTTAATAATTATGCTACCAATTAAGTGTCTTCATGATTTAACTCCACCAGACACCACTAAACCTACCTTACAAAGTATTTAAAACTGCGCTAATCGCCAAGGCATTGCTCAAAACAAGGCAAGGGGAGGGACAGAGTGTGATGACTATGTAATCTGCTTGTGGGCACTAGGATAGCCGCAGACTTGAGCCAAGATATGAATATTCTGTCTACTGAAAATGTCGTCTATGTAAAAGTTCAAAGAATAGTTCATAGTGTAATTTTCTTATTAAAATTATGTTGTGAAGGGAATCCCTTCTCAGTCCCAGTTGTTATAATTTTTCTTGTGTACGTAATTTAAATTTCGTAAAATAAATACTTCAGATAAGATTCGAAAGTAGGTAACAAACATAACCATTATGTGATTACAAAATTACGGTACAGTACATGTATTAGCTTCGGTAGAGCAATAGTTCATTAAGGGTCATAACCAGAGTTGGGGAGTAATGCGTTACAAGTGACACCATTACTATTAGCAGTTACCTTTTCAAATTAATGCTCGTTAACAGCGTTATTGTTTGAATAAGATACCGTAACTATAATTCCATCAAAGTTACTTTATTGGTAATGAAGTAACGAAAATATCGTTACCGGTACCGGTACTATTTTTACTGCATGCAATATATTTTGTTGTACGAATTTTAAGCAGTGTAATACTGGCCTTATTAGTAATAATAATGTCAAAAGTTGTTTCTATCATTTCAACAACGATTAGGCCTACCAGTATAATATTATTAATGCATTTTCTCACTTACTACTTCGACATTCGCCAAAAACTGATTTTGGAAAAATCTTAGCTGAAATTTCATCCTTTGTAAAAGATTATTGTTGTTGTTACTAAGATCATAATATTATGATCTTTTAAATATAATACAGTATTTCTGTCATAAATTGTGATAAATATTAACTCAATAATTACTATTTTTAAAAGTTTATTTCACTGCTAACATTGTGGTTCCTTTTTCCACATACCGGTACCGGTACTTAGTTTATAATAATCCATTATTTCCTTTCAGATAAGACACATTCTAGATTTGTGGAAGATATCATAACACCATTACAATTAAAAAAATAACCATAAAAATAACTGCATTGTTAGCTGTAACTGTAACTTGGTTACTTTTTATGTACGGTAGCCATAATTGTAACTCTGTTACTTTATTTTTTGTAAGTACGGTAACTGTAAATGTAACTTAGCTACTGTACTTTTAAAAAATAACTTACCCAACTCTGGTAATAACAATAATTTTCGTATCTTCCTTTAGTATTTTGGTCCTCTAAAATTTTAACACTGAAAGTGTTGTATGTTGCTTTCAAAGTCAGAATACAATGGTCTAATTATTCACCCACGTAGCAATTGTATTATAATATTGCAGGATCAAAATGACAATTCTGCATATAAAAAAGACACTGTATGGTGCAGATAGTGAATTAGTTCATTTTAATTTACGTTATTACTGTATACAATAATATAAGTAAAAAATTAAACATTACAGATGGATGAAGGCCATCGCAGTAGCTCAGGCAGTAGGTATACTTACCTGCTGATTCGAAGCTCTGCTCGGATGTTTGATTCCAACTTGGTCTGATTACTTGGTTGAGTTTTCTTCTGAGGTTTTCCTCAACTGTAAGATGATAGTCAGGTAATTCCATGGCGAATCCTCGGCCTCACCTCTTCAGATATCATCTCGCTATCACCATTTCTATTGAAGCTAAAATTAAATAACTTAGTTGTTGATACAACATCCTTACATACATACCTATACCATACAGTCTTAGGAAAAAGTTTTGTTGCATAGATACTTTATAAGTCCCAGAGGACGAGTGACCTGGTTCACAAGGGTAGGACTAGTTGAGGTAATAGAATTAGTTTTGTTTCGTTGTATGTCTGATCATGTGCACTGGCTCCTTTCCGGGACTTATAAAGTATCTGTGCAACAAAACTTTTTTCTAAGACTGTACATGCATACACAGTGTTCTGTCAAATGGCAGGTCTTTCACTGCATATCCAGCATTCTCCAATCTCTCCTATTTTCTGCCTTCCTCTTAGTCTCTACATATGATCGATATATCTTAATGTCGTCTATTATCTGATATCTTCTTCTGCCCATAACTTTTCTCCTGTTCACCATTCCTTCCAGTGCATCCTTCAGTAGGCAGTTTCTTCTGAGCCAGTGATCCAACCAATTTCTTTTTCTCTTCCTGAGAAGTTTCAACATCATTCTTTCTTCACCCACTCTTTCCAACACAGCTTCATTTCTTATTCTCTCTGTCCATTTCACACGCTCCATCCTTCTCCATATCCACATTTCAAATACTTCTAGTCTCTTTTCTTCACTTCGTCGTAATGTCCACGTTTCTACCCCATACAATGCCACTCTCCACACAAAGCACTTCACTAATCTCTCCCTTACTTTTTTTCCTGAGCTCAGCAGAAGAAAAAAAAATATATATATATACCTGTATATATATATGTATGTGTTTATATATACGTATGTGTGTATATATATGTATATATGTATAATAAAAAATTGACAGAAGCAATCTTGTACTGGACAAAATTGAAATGACATGGAAGTCAGTTCCTGTGAAAACGTATGATAATTACCATTTCTCAAAAATGTTACTTATAATCACCTTATTAGTATTTATTAGAGCTGCCAATCGCCTAAAAATTTTGATTGGTTAACCAGATGCCTTCAATCGATTAATGAACCAGTCAGTCGAATTTTAATCGATTTTAAACATTTATTGTAAGTTTGAATAAAAGTAGACCTACCTTATATTATTTTACAATAATTTCATACTATGCTATAAAAAAGACGTTTTTACAAATCTTTTTAATTTCATTGATTTATATTGCAGTAATTATTATTAAGAAGCAATTGAAAAATGATGTATAAGTTTATAAAGTATGAAAAAATGTTTCCAATTTACACTTATTTACAGTCACATCTCTTCAACCAAACACCTCAATAGTTGACAATACTTCACAAGTTTACTCGTTATTTCAATTTCTTTAACACAGGATACATGCTCCATTATTAGGTGCTCCAACGTTGATGGAGAAGATGAGGTGGAAATAGCAACATCAGTAGACGTTTAAAACACATTTCATCGGTTAATCAAATTTTAAAATTAATCAGTAACCTAACGTGTCACAGAGGGACGTTGGTGGCTGTGCATTTTCTCCTTCATGCTCTACTCTTGCTTCTATCTCCACTAAATGCATGGTTACCACATCTACTGGTCATCATACACTTTGTTCCCGATCATAAATGAAATTACGGCTAAACCGTCGATGTTATGCAACAAAACAATGAAGGACACATTTGTTGGCGTTTGCTCTACAAAATCCGCCAACATCACCTTTCCAGCACCTCTCGTTTTCCTAGAATATACATATCAAAATTCAACTAAAAATGCTACTTTTCTAAAAACCCAATCACAAAAGACCACAATGATATTAGACTTCTATGTCTAACTCACTGCCCAGATTCGTCTCTCAAAAGGACCCTATTTAGTCACCTTCCACTCTTTATAAGGAATGTAATGACTGACACGAAGTAAGTATGGTACCAACGTGAATCAAGGGAAGCCCAAACAATCAACCATGTTTAATGACGTGGTAACGGAAATGACATAGGCTACATAAAGTTCATTTTAAAAGAGATACCGGTAGATTAGAAATATATTTAATTTTCGTATTTTCCTTGTAAACAGCAACAATTCACAGAAATAGCTTAGCATCGCCCAAATTCATGTTAAAATATTACCATACAGCATTTTAATTTACTTAAAATACTCATATATTTCTTCTTCCTTCAGCAGCTAGTTTTACTTGTTTATCGTTAACAAAAAAAAATAGAAAGGCAAGCTCATTACATTTCAATAGCTAGTTATTAGCCCCTTAATTAAAACAAAACATATCAAATCATGCAAACATTTGAATATTCTACCCTGTTTAAAAATCGTGGAGTTTTCACAATTTATTTATGCGAATATAAGGAGTAAAAAAAGACACTCGGTTTCTTACATGCTGTAATGAAGTGTACCAGTATATTCATTTTTATATATAAAGTGACGCCTCTTCATTGTTATGGTTAGAAATACCTCACATAAGTACATGTATCATCGTCGTCATCATCATCATTATCATCATCATCATCATCATCATCATCATCTTCCCTGCTGTGTATCATCTCCAAATAAAACCTCTTTCAAAGTTCTCTAGGTTGCCATTCTTTATTTTTTATTTACTTTCCAGTTCCTTCTTACACAAACTATATCCTTTATAATTTATTTTATTCAGTGTGTTTTTGGTCTTTATTAAAGTCCTTTTCTCTGTTTCGTTTCCAAAAATAAGTATGATTTTTTTTCTGTATTCTTTCACACTTCCAAGAAAGATTGGATAATCAATAATCGGGATTTTTCTCAGTATACATTCATGGTTACTGTTTATTTTACAGTGTCATTGCTCTCAAAACTCTGCATTCCCCTGTTTTCACTCTGTGTTAAGCAAATCTCTCGTTGATAAGGCCCATGTTTCTGCTGTAAGGCCTATATGTTAAAATTGAAGTCATATAATTTTAGGTATATAGGTAAATATGAAAACGTTTCATATCTTTCTTCATCCTACGTTTGCATTTGTCAATAACTTTAAACAAAACGGAAGAAATGGCGGTATCTTGATGTCAAATTAATATTTTGGATATTATTTTCTTTTTTGCAACAATTTTCAACCCATATTCCTTTATTGTTTTACAAGTACCGTAATTTCCTTTCTTTTAGTTTTTGTCCTGCAGAAATTTATCACCTGCACATAAGTCTTACTACTGCTTTAATATCTCGATGATAGTCTACCAATATGTATTGTACTTTCAGTAATATTATACATTGTTTGTTAGGAAATAATGTAAATACAAGTAACATAATCTTCAGAACACTTACCAGTACTAAATAATAGCATTAAAATCGTTTTAAGTATTACAAACCATATCGAATGAATATTAAATGCATGTTACAGATTAAAAAATAATTATACAAGAATTTGGTTCATAATTGTACTTGTAAATATTATCTTACGGTGTTCCTAACCACTAAAAGTGGTAAAGGAAGACAGAATTAAATAAGACGTCCGTAACAAAAATTACCAAAAACCTGAAATTACGATTTCATAAAAAAATTTTACGATTGTGTAATCATTCAAACACAAATCCCAGATTACCTAACGCTTAAACAATTTCAATAGTTTTATACATGTAAGTTTCGTATGTTTTATATGTATATAATAATAAACTGAGATAGAATTTTGAAAATTAGGGGCTATGATTATCATAATAAAAGATTGTATTTTTTACTGCTTTCTGAAATGATGGTGTGTAAACAATTTATCTGGTTGATACAAGATATCTCATAATAGACCTTGCATTTCCGGGCTTGTTTAAGTATAAAAAGAATACAGGTTGGACCGTAAGCAATGTAATTTATTATGTAAATCTGGCTTTCAGGTAGTAGCTCCCTGTAAAGCAGGTTTGAATAATTTCAAGGAAAAATTGTTCCTGGGCCAGGTATCGATCCCAGGACCCTTTGCTTAGCGTACGAATGCTCTCCCGACTGAGCTACCCCAATGGTTATTTATTCTTGTGGATGATTCCTTTTGTAAAGAGTAACAAAAAATGTCAAATGCTATATTGCTGTGTTTTGAATAGTTTTCCAGAAAAACATGCATTTCGAAAGACATATTTAAAGGACAAAAATAAAATTCTTTGAATAATTTATTATCATAATACATTACTGTCTTAAATCGACTGAGCATACTGAGAGTTAATTCAACAGCTTTCCCAAAGTACGTTATGAAATGATTGATATAAAACAATTTATTTTCTCGAAAAGGAAGCAAAAACGAGCAAAATTTACATTAAACTTTTTTGTTTGATATAGGGTCGAATTCATAGTCGTTACTTATAAAATGAGGAAACACTTAAGTAATGAGCATTTCCTTAGCACTTATTTCAGATCGTATTGCAGAGACGCTACTCATTCATGTGCACTGAGCATTCCCTTGACATCGAAAGAAATATGGCAACATGGCTAGATGTGAACGCTTTCCTACATTCAATTGTTTTCCAGCGCCTTCAAATTGTTAAATCAGCATTATTGTCACACACAAATACACAAGTAAAATATATTATAGAGCTAAAAATTATACAAGATGTCCAGAAAGCATTTTACAGAAAAGAAAGAAGTGAGCTAAGATAACTAGTTATGAAATATGGAGATATCGTCGAAAGTAAAAAAAAAATTGATAATAATTGTTCTCTCCAAAAGAAGAAATTGACATGGAACAAAATTGCAGTTGAGTTTAATGCAAACTCCGGAAATATTCCTGTAAGTAAATCATTTTAATTTATTTTTCAGTTATTTTTATGCGAAACAAAGTGGAAATGATATAATTACGCAAATTTTAACAGCTTATTCCTTGGGTAGAATACAAATAAAAGTGTTGGGACGTGAATACTTTTCGAAAAAAAATGCCACTTAATTCTACCTGAAATGCTGCTGTATCATAAAATCTCAAAGCAACCAGTACTTTCAGCAGTGGCGAAATCGGTAAGCCTCATGGTTGTATTGTGAATTTAAATGAGAGACACCAGAATATTCACAACAGTGTTCTTGTCGAAACGATATCTCCTCTTAAATTGTTGATCATTATACATCTCTAAAGTATTTTCCATATCTCTGATATATATCTTTTGCTTGCCGAAACTCATTTTCATTTTAATTACAGAACTCAATAAATTAAATTAAATCATAATCATCATCTATTGCATACCGAATCAGCTGATTACAATGCATATGAGGAAACACTTGAGTAAGCTGACAAGCTACCTTATTTGAATAAGTATTCACTTTAGTGGAATTTATGAATTGGAAATTATTATAAGCAACTGCTTAAGTGTTTCCTTACGATAGGTGTTGACTATGAATTCGACCCATAGTATCTCAAAGAATAACCCCTGAAATTAATTACATTACTTACCGTTCACTCTGTATACTTCTGCTCAATTCATACTTGATTATTTTATTCTTATTGAAAAAGATACCGTAATTTACAATTTAAAGAATTATTTTAAAGGAAAACTCTTCAGAGAACATATTGTACAACATTCTCGTAACTTAGTATCTCAAAAGCAGATAGGACCACTGGAAACCACATTTAAGTGCGGAAAACGTTTCTATCATTAACAGTATATGTAAATTATATCTTTTTTCTTGGTATAATTTTTGTTTTGTACGTGTTAGAAGATTAATAGTTTTGCACTGTCTTCACAAAATTAGGGAAAATGAAGCCACTTGCTGATTTACATTAACATTGAAGTCAAAGGACTTTTTAGCAATTCATACTTGATATTCAAACTGATACATTTTTAGTAATGCAACCTATAATTCACTGACGTTCAAGTATTATTACTGGGGCACACAGGGTAAATGTTTATACATTGGTATAGCCGTGTCTATTTTGGTCCAAGTACTGAAATAACATAAGCAATGGAACAGTGCTTGTTTGTGTAACTTGTCATGATATTTCCTGCAGTCGTGGATTTTAAATTCGAACGCGGCTGTTGCTCAACCTATTAATACTACAAGTAGAATGTATCATAATTTTGAACCTGGGCTTATTATATCTTCGTTAAAATAATGGCTGGCCACAAGGTACTGAAACTGCTGGCATGTTAAGGACTTAAAGTCTCATGATACACCTCTTTACTTCTGACTGTAAATATTATAGAGTTAAGTAAGTGTTAATCATTAATATGTGATACATAGAGTAAGTTAATCACTTTTTATAACCATCTATTGAAGATGGAACTTTTAATGCAGAGAACAATCTATTTCCCTTTTGAAATATCAGTGCCATATTTTCAAATATGACTAATATAGTCATTCATACAGAGCTGGTAAAGATATACATACATATATATTTTAATGTAACATCACAGTGAAAAGATTCGATTAAATATTTGTGAAGATTAAAGGGGGAGTGGGACACAATTTCGAACTGACAGAAAATCTTGAATGTTATTAATATTATGATGAACCGACTTCTAAATGACTTACGTCATTTATTTTGTTTTATGTCATTCACCTTTTGTCATAGCCACTCTCCATTAAATGAACAGACTGCTATTACAAGCTTCGTGTATCTCCAAAATATACAATAAAATAGATACTTCTTCTCCATATTAGTCTGTTGTTCTTAACCGAAAGAAAGAAAAATTATTCTACATAATACAGTTGTACCATATTTTTCATATATGCGTTAAAATCATATGTAGGACTTAAACTATACACGTATGTGATAATAATATAAGTATGTCATTCCTCCTGAAATACTGTTGGATAAAATCAGAGATGGTGGAAAATTTTGGTAGTTTAATTGTTTTCTAATGAGCCTATTTGTAATGAAGAACTGACAGAATAATTTGAGAAAAAACTTAAATATAAATCAAAATGTTGTGAACAACTCTATTCTGCACTATAATTCATTTTATATGTGAACATTTTTTAAATTGTTACTAAGAAATATATCTCAGCCAAGTACTAAATACAATTATATTACAGTACCGTGCAGATATGTATACAGATGTCATCAGAAACAGAACTCTCCCATCCCTAAAAATATTATTCTGGTATCTGACAATCTTTGTGTTTCTGTGTAAGTTTAATAAAGTAGTGGAGACTAAATTTCTTCATCAGTTTATGTTAGTGGTCATCAGAATTGTCAGATATAATGTTAATATTGTATTGAAACTTCAATTTTCTGATATAATTTTTCTAAGGTTTACAGAAATTTGTGCCATTTATATCTTGAAGTCTTGACTGAGGAAACTCGTCACTCCGTTTCTTCAGACAAGAATGCACACACCTCAGGTAATCTGTAACATCTACAGCTGTAATTTTAAAATTGCATTTGGCTACTGTGCAAGAGTGAACTTTATACTCGTATCTAACACAGAGTTTTAAAAATGTAATAACTGTACATGTCACCCTGCTTTTCTGTACACCTTCAATTTGAGATAAAATTCTAAGTTCACCCATTATAATATATTATTTTCAAATAAGTACAGTGCAAGGTTTCCAATTCTGTATTGGCATAGTACGAGAAACAAATATCAGTAATTTCCATTATAATTATAATTTTGTTACAGTATGAAAATTGGAGCACATATAATAATATCATACTCATCATCATTGTCACCATAATTATAACCGTCGTTACCACAACAACCACCACCACCACCACCACCACCACCATGGTCATCATCATCATCATCACCACCACCACCACCATGGTCATCATCATCATCATCATCACCACCACCACCACCACCACCACCACCACGGTCATCATCATCATCATCATCACCACCACCACCACCACCACCATGGTCATCATCATCATCATCATCATCACCACCACCACCACCACCACCACCACCACCACCATGGTCATCATCATCATCATCACCACCACCACCACCACCACCACCACCACCACCATGGTCATCATCATCATCATCACCACCACCACCACCACCACCACCACCACCACCATGGTCATCATCATCATCATCACCACCACCACCACCACCACCACCACCACCACCATGGTCATCATCATCATCATCACCACCACCACCACCACCACCACCACCACCACCACCACCACCACCACCACCACCACCACCACTTATCACAAATGACACTCCAGTCCTGCTGCCACCACCAACGCCACCACCACCACTATCATAATTTGAGGGGTGCTCTGCAATAACAAAGTACTGGGTGTTCAGTTCAAAATGTGTCTTGGCTCGCTGTATGCCGTCATGTGGCTAGCTGATGAGCCTAGAGAATTCAATCTTCCTACACTTCCGCAGCTCAGGTGTATAATCTAAGAGGCAGAGAAGTTGGCTAGCAAGTACGGCGTTCATTCTGAAGAGCACATGCCGATACGTACGGTAACGCCAGTAGTGGCAGGAATGTGAACTGTTTGGAAATACGTACTGTCGGGATATGGGGAGAGGGTTAAGACGATTACTTACGTATTTGTTGACATTAACTTCGACGGTCAACATGGACACGGAGCATTTGATTTGTGTTGTGGAATGTTACCGTACGCAACCGATGATAACAAATACCCTGCGTACGACTTGCCGGCGCAAAACACAGTTCGAAAGAGGTTATGGTAGCACACAGACCGTACAGACCGCCATCTGTTGCTACGACGTTCAAGTTATACCATACACGTTCTCAAGTTCAGATTGAACGCCTTAAATAATAGGCAACTTCTCTAACATATAAGCTGAAACTCGCTTCAAATCGGTGACCCAACAACAGTGACGTCATGACACACTTTGAAATGAACACCCAGTATGTGTACACATACCTCGGTATAGTCGCCACAATTAATGTATCAAAATAACAAATTCAATAACGAGATTTTGGCGAATAATACATGAAACTTATACATATAAACTATCAATAATACTAATTCAAAAATTCAGATTTGCAAAGGCTTTCTTTGTTAATGAAAACAATGTTACTTTTGCTTACTACCAAACACCCACTTCTTATACATACCTTGTTATTGCAGAGCACCCCTCATATTATAATTCATCTTTATTTTTTATAATTATTATCATTATCGCTGGTACAATTAATCATTTGTATCCTCAAAAGTAAGACGACAAAATGGTGCACATTTCTTACAATAACATTTTATTGTCCAATGCATAAAGGCTAACTGTACTTATTATTTCTATCATTCTTTTACCACAACCACTACTGATTTCCATCATAGTCATTAATACTACTACGACTACTACTACTACTACTACTACTACTACTACTACTACTACGACTACTACTACTACTACTACTACTACTACTACGACTACTACTACTACTACTACCACTACTACGACTACTACTACTACTACGACTACTACTACTACTACTACGACTACTACTACTACTACTACGACTACTACTACTACTACTACTACTACCACTACCACCACCACCACCACCACCACCACCATGACTATTACCACTACCACTACTAAGCTGTTTTAAGTGAAAATTCTTGACTGAATGACTCTAAACTGCTCTGTTTTATATTGGAGGAAATTTGATTTGAATTGATAAATGTAACCAGCCCAGCATGTGTAGACACATTAGTTTTTATATAATGTCAGAAACTTCAAGAGCCGTCTGTCTGTATGCAGTGTTGAAGTTTGAAAAGTCATCCATATTCTGAATCATCGCATAGCATAAATATAGTAGTACCGGTACTGTGGTTATCGTAAATTTTATGATTTTCTTTTTGTGTTACTGGTACAGTCTTACTAGAGAGTTTGATGTATATAAAACTACAGTATTTATAAATGTCAACAAAAACAAGAGGAAGGAATATATTTTACCATGGAAAATAATATCACGAACTTTTTTAAGAAATGAGATTAATATTTCACTCTCCTTTGCTGATTAAAATCAGTTTTAATTATCATTCACGATCCGCACTGTTTAAATTACCTTCAGGCTGAATCGAAGTTACTTATAAATGCAGGTATTTAGTTAATGAATTAAGGGCTAAAAATAAAGAGTAACTTTTAAATGACAGTCCACTTTCCACACGAAATGCTTAAAAATAAACAGAATAACTGATACGTGATGTGTCAATGAAAATATCAGAACAGTTTTAGCCATTAATTTTGGAGAACACCTTCAGTATTACTGAGAGGTCGCTAAACACCAACAAATGTTGTATCTTTAACCCTTAACCCGAAATACCGGTCTGTCAGACTGATATGGTATTTTGTTTCTTGAATATTTGCAGCATTCCTTCGTTAGTTGTGCTGTAGTGTGGTTGCAATCTAAATCTGTGCAGTGCATTGTTGTCGTTGTTTCCTATTACATTATGTAATTATTGTCTGCTATATTTGCCAGTCTCACAGTCCAGTATATCGTATGGTGTAGTAGTTCGTCTATTTCAATATTATTGTAAGTATGTTTTGTGTTTAATTTCTTTTCGGTAATTAATTTTTATTATGTCCCATAGTTATTGCAAACATATTCACCATGTCAGTTATGCCAACCGATCCTAATTTTGGGAAAATAATGCAGCAGTGACTAGACGATGAAGATGAAGTTGGTAATGAAAATGAAGTGAATGACCACCCATTTCAATGATTCTGTCCAAACACCGATTTTATCATCTCTAGTGCTAATCAGACTGAAACATCAGATTCAGAGTTAGATGACGAGTTGTTAGAAATAGTTATACAAATCCCTAATGAAGAAAATCACAGAGGACACCACAGCATCGTTGACTATGTATGCAGACGACATGGCGATAGGCTCGTCCAACATAGAAGAACTACAACAGGTCCTAAATAAACTCGTGAGATGGGCCGAGGAAAACAGCCTACAGATAAACCACCAGAAAACAAAACAAATGAACTTCAGAAACAGCGGCAAACAAAGAAAAAAAGACACCCTGACACTGCAGAACGAGCCACTTGAGGCAGTGCAAAAATTTAAATATTTAGGAGTAACACTTCAAACAACACTAAAATCATACAGAATCCACATTCAAGAAAGAGCAGCCGCTGCAACAAAAACGGCAATAACCTTATTTAGGTCAGCTATAGCACCAATAGCAACCTACGGACTAAATATCATATGGAGGAACTTAACAGTCAGCGACATGGGAAAAATTGAACGAGTCAAATCATCCTTCTAGGAGTAGGGAGAACTACACTCTCGAGACTAACATACGAACTAATGAAGGAACGCTTCTTCATCGAAGATATTAGAACGCAACTCTGCATGCCGAACACCACAGCATACGAGAAAGCCCTTGAAGTACTCAGAGGAAAGAAGAACGCCATCTGGAGCGAGTTCTACGTAACAGACGCCATGACAACCAGAGACTGGACAAACACAAACTACGACTGAGACACATAATGACCCGTTACGCAGTACATGGTTTTCACCATAAGATCTGTACCACCAAGAGATACCACGAACCCAACGACGAATGTGTGTGTGAACTGTGTCAGAAGCCGGGTGGACGATATCACGTTGAAAACTGCCGTGAAAGGAAAACCTCGCTCACAAATTTCTGCAAAGACTAAACTTCAAATCCTATGCACATTGTGCGAATTTCATTTCATTCAAATCCCTAATGAAGTTGCCAGATGAGAATAAAGATGAAACAGCCCCACCTCGTTCTCCTAATACTTCTCCAACAAATGACGTATATCTTGGAGAAGATAAGTTTGAATGGTACAACCAACCCCTACGAAGAACCAGGAGAACGTCTTCACACAATATTATTCGAGATCTACCTGGCATTACCACCTTTGCTAAAGTCTTTCATAGTGAGCTACTCCTGTAGACATCTGTAACCTGCTTCTGGAAATTGATCTATGGCCAAACCAAAAATTTAAAGCATGAGAAGAAAAATTCAAGTTCCAGAAAACATTAGTCATTATAAAGAAACAGATTGTGCAGAAATTAGAGCTCTTCTTGGATTATCTTGAACGTTTTACCATAAAGAACCTACGTTACCCATAAAGTTGAAATATAATATTGGAGAAGTTCTTCAATTAGAAGATGTACTACCTAACAGAGGAGACATGAAGACAGACAGGCTGCTTGAAGAGAGGAAGACCTGCACTGCCTGACCACATAAAAAAACAAGAAAAAAGCACACAAGTGTATTAAATGTACGATGCCATTGTGTTTGAAATGTTCGTAGAAGGTCTGCAAATCTTACTAAAAAAAATACACGCAACTGGATAGTCTTAACAATTTCAGAGTTTAAGAACAACAACAAATTACATAATAATGGATTGAAAATGACTCTATGAATTTATATTTCTGCGACTTTGAGTTTTTCAGTTATATTGACATAATGTCTCGTTTAATTACCCAAAAGTGAACAAAAACATTAAATTTATTGTAAAATGTCTGTTAACTGATAAAAATAAATTATCTTGAATTAAATATTTTAATTACATTTGTTGTAAAATATTTGTTTATTGATAAAAATATATTATCTTCAATTAAATGTTTATAAATTACTCACGGGAACAATAATGAAATAAGCCTGGTGTCCTAGACCGATCTTTCTGTAAGTGTGATTTTAGTGTATCTTTCGAGTTAAGGGTTAAGCCAGTGATCGCCAAAAGCTGTGTCGCGACACATGCCCCTGCCTCCACTCAAGCGTAACCACGGCATCATACCCTCAATCCTCCGTTTACAGCCATCACTTCGCTATAAGTAAAGACATTTATCAGCAGCGGACGTACACATGTAATGTTACAAGTGTGTAGGATAATACAATATGTTTCGATGTGTTTTCGAAAACAGATAATAAGTAAAAACTTAATTTTAAGGAGGATGGGAGAAAAAGTATTTATTTTTTGCAGATGGCAAAAATATGAGATACTTAATTTGTTGTAAAATTTTAAATGAAGTATAAAAGAACAATGTACGTTGTCATTATCCTTCTTGTTATGAAGACTACCACGTCCTTATCTGTAAATTGAATATTTCATTAATAAATAAACAATAAAAAGTATCGGCTTCTATGTCTTAATTGGAGTAAAATACTTCGACGTTTTTTTGAAGTATGTAGTGTAATTTACAACTTCGTGACCAGCCTGGTACGTTTTTCTAATTTCAAATATCCCCTGATGTAAAGTAGGCCTACACGTTCTTTTTATGGTAAATAAGAAAATAAATTCGTTTTATTTCATTAATAATACAAAAATAATGAATAGGAGGATAAAAAATTAACTTGGAAAAAGGTGTGTATAGTTAATAAGTAGAAGAATATTATATTGCTTTTGTTTTTTGGTCACATTTCGTCTCTGCACTGTTATTCACTGCATTACCTGAGGAGATACCCACTCCACTCCTCTCCCTGCGATTGTGGTATGCAGGTTGCATTTCAATTACGTCACAATTTCGTGGTGTTTGGCAACCACTGGGTTAAGCTAACGATACCCAACCTAGTCTAATGTATGAAAATTAAATTTAAAAAAAAACTTTAATTGGTATCTTATGGAACACTTAATTACCAGTGCCAGTGCTTCAAATTTCAGCGATATTTTTCTGATTCGCCAATGTTATAAAATTTCTTTCATTCTGTAACAGTAGATGAAGCATGATGTTTATGACAGTGACAGCATCTGGCGAATATCATACAAAGGTAGCACCAGTTGTATGTTCGGTTACAATGTTTTTTGGTGCATGTAAATAAATTACACCTATGGGCTGCGGGAGGCCCACGATATGTTTGTTGTTTGTCAAGTGGTTGTTACTCTACACTGCATTGGATTGCACCTCGGTAAAACATGACAAATAAATCAATAAATGAAGAAAGAAAGAAAATAATTTTTTTAAATTAAAATCAGCGAAAATAAACACACAAGATAATTCTCTAGTCATCTCTCTGGACTGGGAATACAGAATGCTAGCGTTCACAGGAAATCAGTTTCTGAACAAAAGGATCTAATCACGTAATGTATGGCGAATCCTCAGCATCACCTCGTCTCGCCAGGAAATTGTGTAACTTTTGACTTGTTCCGCATCTTAAAGCTTCGATGCTGACGTAAGATATATGGAATACAATAAATTAAATGAAAATGAATAATTAAAAACTTTTATTTAAACAGTAAGAAAATATTTTAATGCGATTCTGTTCGCAGGCCTCTTTTGTGGTAAACTAGATGGGTATAAGAGTCACATATCTTTCCGGGTGTCTTACGATTATAATGTTTCTCAAGATTTTGAGATAAGTAACTTCTAGTAGGCCTATTTTATGTCACAATACAAGGCATTCTCACGATTTACCCAGCATTATAATGAGAAGATTTTTTGTAATTAATTCGGTATACGTAGGTAATCGTTTGATACTGGTAGATAATGTAATGAAGCGGGCCTACCTGCAGAAATGTATGCACTTAGCATGATGAGAGTTAATGAAACTCTAAATTCTAATTTCCGATCATGCTTAATAGAGAGTCTTCCACATGCAGTGGATGACAGAGTTAAATGACTTTGCATTGAAATTAACTCGGTTCTTATTGATAACTTTCGTAGCACTGATTTTATTTCATAGTATTTGTTAAAGATTTTATGACTGTACCAGTGACGGTTCCTAGAGGGAGGGAAGAGAGGAACGTCCTCCTCACATTTTTTTTCTTTTGAAAGTAAATACCAAATAAAATATGTGCCTTGAAATTCGAGGAAGATTCGATAATTTTTAAGTTCTCAGCTATAAGAAAGTTTGATCAAGTTTTAAACGACGCGCGCTCATGTGCTGCTGGAAAACTGTGAGAAAGATGCGAGATTGTTTCTGTGGAGGAAAGTCAATCCATTCCTCCTTTACTGAAGTTAGCACACATAGACAACAGCGCACTAGCGGCCAGAGAAAGAAGCAGGCTTTTAAAGCAAGTAAATGAACGGATAGGGAGGAGATCCTCCTCTGAATCAGCGCATGGGCGGGAAATAGAAACTGGTTAGTCATGCAGCAAGCTTGCTGCCGCTGCCATCTAACGATTTTCCATTCAACTAGACTATAACACATCTAGGAGGAGGCACAATAAAAACAGTTTTAACGCAAAGTTATGAAAGATACCATATAAACTTTTTTTAAAAATTAGACCTATAAATAAAAAATATTATTCATTGCACTTTATGTAGGCTACTATTCATGGTTTGAAACTTTCAAGGCTATTTGAAAGTTAAAGTTGGGTTTATGTAAAACAAAGAGGAAGTAGTTAGTTCTGCGTTAATATCGCAGATCTTTTGGCCCCTGAAATTCACTTCCATTCATTGTCTACTAGACAGGGCAACAGCCACAAGACCTGACATTCTTCAAAAGCATGTGATACTGAACTTGTAAAATGTACATGTGGCAACACAAACCACGTGAGTGGGTGCAGTGTTCTCGCTTTCCTCAGATTATTTCCCATTCCCATTTCCGTAAAACGGTTCTGATTACGTGTTAGTAGCTATAGTCACTTCCAACATGTGTGATGCTGCAGTGTGCGCGAGAAATGCTTCTAGGTGAATTTCCTTGTAATTGTTAATTTGTGCAATTGGTCGGTCCGGACACTTATTCACCAACAAATGGAAGTGAAAACATAATATATTTTGTAAAATTTAGGAAACTCAGTTTACAAGAACAGATTATTGCTATACAGAAGGGAAGCCTAACCCCAACACTACCTGGTCTTAAATGTATGCATGTAGGCTAATTTGTAGCATGTTTCATTCAGGAAGGTATCATTTCGTGCTGTTAACTTCTTTCCTCCTCTTAAAAAATACGCAGGAGCCGCCACTGGGCTGTACCTATATTATACTTGGAAATGAATGTAAAATGATTATCCCAGAGTATAGCAGATATGGCGAAGTAACTGTTATAGAAATAACAATTGTGAAGAGTTGTATTTAATAACCTTGAAATGTTTCATGTTCTCACCGTTTTTTTTCCTGATTTGTATTGGCTGTCGGTCAACTCAAGTTTTCTCAGAGGTTTCTGAACGATTTTATTTGTTCTAACATTAAAGACAGGATTTTAAAAAAAATACTGGTTTACCCAATCAGTAAACTTTCTTTTTCTTCTATCCCTTTCCCTTTTTGCGTAAACTTTGCAAGGTGGTTAAAATTGCTATACCAGTACATATTGGTTTTCTTTTTTACAAGTTCTAAATTAATACCTATCTGAAATTAATTCTTCATTGTTAATACTTATATAATCACTGATTAACTTTGTAACTTCTTTACTATGTTAATATGAGGAATTTACCTGGCTGACCAGTTTCGAAGTGATATCCTTCTTTGTCCGAAGCGTAGTGAAGCGAGATAGCAGGACCTTCACTGGACTCCGAACAATGAAGAATATCACTTCGAAACTAGTCAGCCAGGTAAATTCGAGTCATCATTCATCTTCAGATTATACAGGAAAGCAACAATTTGGAGGAAATGCGTGTCTTTTATCGCCACATTTTCTCCAAGATGGCAGATTAAGTTCCTGTACTTAAATTGATGATTTAATGTTTTCAGATCATGTGTCTACAGACTATAATATTTATTTTAAACTTCTGAATGTATAAGAATTTCTATACCTTGTTTGAGGAATGGAAGCATTGTAATGTTTCTTTTGTAACAGCCTATACTCCTGTGTTAGAAGTCCGCAGCCGTCATCTACTGAATTAAGTGTTAGTGAAAAAAAAATACTATAGTCCCATGTTAAAGGAGTGGAAATTTTCAGTAGTTTTAATAAAACAACCATAGTCCAAAGATTTTTTTGTGAAAACAGCCATTTTCCAGGAAGATGGTACGATGGTAGCACTTACAAATAAAATTCCATTCATAAACAAAAACAAGAAAAGTCTTTTGAATTCAATATTTTGTAATGTCAATAGCAAAAAAAAAAAAAAAAAAAAAAAAAAAAAGTTCAGGTTCAGACAAATTTGGGAGGTGTCCCCACATACCCTCCCATAACTCTGCCTATGGTTATACCCTACTATAATTTGTAGTAGACCTACAATTGAAGCAGTGGCGGTTCCTCGGGGGAGGGAAGGGAGGAACGTCCTCCTCACATTTTTTTTTCTTTTGAAAGTAAATACTAAATAAAATATGTGCCTTGAAATTCGAGAAGATTCGATAATTTTTAAGTTCTCAGCTCTAAGAAAACCTCGGTTGATCGAGTTTTAAACGACGTGCGCTCATGTGCTGCTAGAAAATTGTGAGAAAGATGCGAGATTGTTTGTGTGGAGGAAAGTCAATCCATTCCTCCTTTACTGCAGTTAACACGCATAGACAACAGCGCACTAGCGGCCAGAGAAAGAAGCAGACTTTTAAAGCAAGTAAATGAACGGATAGGGAGGAGATCCTCCTCTGAATCAGTGCATGGGCGGGAAATAGAAACTGGTTAGTCATGCAGCAAGCTTGCTGCCGCTGCCATCTAACGATTTTCCATTCAACTAGACTATAACACATCTAGGAGGAGGCACAATAAAAACAGTTTTAACGCAAAGTTATGAAAGATACCATATAAACTTTTTTTAAAAATTAGACCTATAAATAAAAAATATTATTCATTGCACTTTATATAGGCTACTATTCATGGTTTGAATCTTTCAAGGATATTTGGACGTTAAAGTTGGGTTTATATAAAACAAAGAGGAAGTAGTTTGTTCTACGTTAGTATCGCAGGTGTTTCGGCCCCTGAAATTCACTTCCATTCATTGTCTAGTAGACAGGGCAATAGCCATAAGACCTGACATTCTTCAAAAGCATGTGATACTGATCTTCTAAAATGTACATGTGGCAACACAGACCACGTGGTTGGGTGTAGTGTTCTCACTTTCCTCAGATTATTTCCCATTCCCATTTCCGTAAAACGGTTCCGATTACGTGTTAGTAGCTATAGTCTCTTCCAACACGTGTGATGCTGTAGTGTGCGCGAGAACTGCTGCGAGGTTGTAAATTTCCTTGTAATTGTTAATTTGTGCAATTATTCAATAATGAACGGAAGTGAAAACATAATATATTTTGTAAAATTTAGGAAACTCAGTTTACAAGAACAGATTATTGCTATACAGAAAAGAAGGCCAACCCCAACACTACCTGGTCTTAAATGTATGCATGTAGGCTAATTTGTAGCATGTTTTATTCAAGAAGGTATCATTTCGTGCTGTTAACTTCTTCCCTCCTCTTAAGAAATATGCAGGAGCCGCCACTGAATTGAAGCCCTATACATCTCGGTCCAAAACATCATGGATATGGATATAACACTGTAAGAAACATGTATCCCAAAAATACTTTTATTAAATGATCATATTCCGATATACTGTACCACGGTCAAGCTATAACAGGGGAGGAAGTAAATGATATCCCCTTAACATCATTATATCAGGAGTCCATGGTTTTGCTTTGTCCCCCCAAGGAAACGGTTCTCTCTCCGCCTATGACTCTACACAAGACAAGTACAGTATCAAATTCTTAACCACAAAATGTGAAACATCAATCTCTTTTTCAACGTCACAAATCAAAGACATATCTGTTGCACTTTGACAGTCTAGTAACGATTATTCTAAAAATGCGTGATACTTTATCTCTTGGGAATATATATAATCTTTAAAATGAATTAAACTTCTCCATCATAGTAAACAGTGAAAAGATTACCTTATTGTTTTTAAACTCGTTCTGAAAGCAAACATGTAGAGAATACTAAGTTTACTTTGTGCGGAAATACTTGATATAGCACACAGACAGACGGACACAAGAGTTTCTTGAAGGAATGCCAGAGCAACATGTCTCAAAAGAAAGGTTACAGCCTTCTACTACTGACAGTAGTGCTCTGGTTCTGTTTCCTTTACAAATTAAAACCCATTCACTTATATAAACAGTAGCTTGAGATTTAGAAAATTTATGATTATTTATTTTTAAATCAGTAAGGACATACAATAAAAATATTGATTTATTTTTGGAAGAGTATTTTTATCAATACATAAAATCAAAACCCGTTATGTACCTGAAGCATAATAAATTTGGAAGGCTTTAGGAATTTTACATGGTATTACTAATGGGCGCAAGTTAACATTTTAAAATTAAATTTTATTTTGATACAGATTAAAAATTTCTGTCCTACAGTAAAATAAAATATGCTCTTTAATATTTGAGATCATGTGGTGCCAATATCAGTTAAAAATCAGATGCATTTTTGTTTTAATTGTCTTCCTAGTTTCTGTCACAATTTCAGGTAACTTATAAATTGATCTGTACTCTGAAGTAATCACTAGTTACAAGAATGGCACAACTTTGCTTTGTACTCCTCCTTTGTTACAAGTACACTGTAAACAAAATATAAGAATACATATTCTGAAAACTTACGTGGCAATTTTTCATTGTATTAAAAACGAAATATACATGAACATGTACCGGCATATATGAATGTTTTGTTATTGAAATAAGTAAATGTTATAATAATGTTTAGTAGTTTTCTATTCATTTCAGAATCAACAATATACGAGATGGCAATGAATTATGGAGACATTCTGAAACATTTGAGAAAAATAAGAGTCCTCCGAGTAACTGTCGCTATGTAGGCTATTTTTTTTATCAATTTATCACTTCAACAATACAGAGTACAGGTACTCAAAATCTATGTGAGGATGTGAAGATGAAGAGAAAATTCAGCTGCTTTGCTAATTACAAATCTTATAGATCCTGTCAGAGATACTGTCTTCCTCCGATGAGTTTAGCGCTGGGACCTGAGGTATTCTTGCCATCGGTGCGGGGGGGGTTGCAGGTAGATTCTTTTGTTGCTACAGCCAAGCCGAGCCGAGCGGAGTGGGAAGTATTAATCGCCCAAAAATATGCAGTCTTCAGTTTGTAGTATGTATGACTGTGTACTTCTCAAGTGAGTTCAGCAGTACAGTATATTTAAATTGATTACTTTACAAATTTAATTCAATTGTACTAATCACTAAATTTTATAGTATGATTCTTCTTTTCAATTATAATATTGTAGTTGTATTATGATTTTTCTTTTCATTTATTTTATTGTATTTGTCTTTCTGGTGGTGTGATGGCCTTAACTTCACCAGAATAAATAAATAAATAAATGAATGAATAAATGAATGAATGAATGAATGAATGAATGAATGAATGAATGAATGAATGAATAAATGAATAAAATTTTGTACAATACTTTCCTTCTCTGAACACGTAAGTACGAATGGTTGTATTTCTATCTCGCCAAAACTACGTTAGAAAACTATAGTTAGACAACTTCAAGTGAAACCCCGTAAAACACGCCAACTTCTGGAATCTCTCTCTCTCGTTCCTAGTCATTCAGTCACCAATCACCACGTAAATATCTGAGAGGGTGTGTGTGTGGGCATCGCGACCAATAGAAGAACCACTCTCCAGTATTACCACAATAACAGATTCTTCATTTTTGCCTCGACTGTCAGCTAGGAAGGTTCCATTATGCTAGCATTACAGGCAACTAGTCAACCTTTTAATACTTTTGTTAGCAGGTTTGACAAACTACGTGTGAACGTGCAAATACAGCGAATAGTGCTCTCTCCCTTCCCCCCGTGCTTTCTCACTTGCTCCTCCCCAAGACAGCCAGCGCTCACGTAACTCGGTCAGGGTTTCAGTTCGATTTGTCAATCTATAATAGGCATACTGCTCTCGTAAATTGGGCGAATGTTTTCAGTATGATTGTACTCCCTTCCAGACTGCCGCTGTCACTGTTCCCTCCCTTTCCAGTACCGCGCTAGACTAGTCGAAATCGCATTCCTCTCAGCCCTAAACTCCTCAGAGGATGACAGTACTGTACGTTTGGGCCTATAAAGGAAGGAAGAAAAGGAGGGGGTTATTATTTTATGTGTGCACAGAGGGCAGGCGAAAGCTCTTTTTTATGTTCACCATTTAGAAGAGTCCTTTATACGTACAACGAAGGTGGGGAAGAGATAATAAAAAAAACTCTACACATAACTTTCCAGCTCTAATGGGCAACAGATGTCATAAATTATCTCCACATACCGGCAGGATGCCGTTTATGGTAGATGGCCTCCATTTAGCATTATGATCATGTCTTGGATGCTAATAAGTAGACCACGGAACTTTATGCACCAAAAATCCTGAAAATATGCATGCAACTATGCAGTAAAAACTGTTGAAATATGCGCTAAAAATTGAAATACCGGTATGTGCAGTAAAAAATACACTTCAGAGGTTTATTTGGTTTAATATGATATACCAGTAAATGAAAATATCAAGCCATCATTTTTGTTAAATCTATTTCTTTTATAAATATATTAATTACTCATTTTACATACATATTTGAATTGATATACATTTGTAACTTTTTAACTTTTATACTTTCTTTAACTTTCTTTGCTTTTCACGTAATTATTTAGTAAACAACCAATGATTTCTCCAGGTTCTCTGCTATGAATATTTTGTTATTTATCAGAATTAGTTTAAATGCCGAGAACAATCTCTTGACATCACATGATGGTACTGGTGCACACTTGTAAGCAGAAATGTTCCGAATTTCAGTGACTTTCACATTTTCTACTAAGAATGTCAGCAATTTGGAGAATTTCAATATGGCCGAGATTATTCTTTAACATGTGCTTAAATTTTTCAGCCACTGCTTTACCTTGTAATCCAAGAACTGTTTCCAGTGAGTCTTTTACCTTTTGCACAAGTGCACAGGATTCTGTTAGGGGAGTACCCAAATTTTCCAGCATGGTGATTCTGCTCCCTATCATGGAGAAGTTAGCGGCCACATAAGAGAGCTCGTTCCAGAGGTTTTTTTCTCACATAAGTTTTATATAGTATCTTGGAAGTTATTCTTATTTTTATCCGAGAGAAATGTTGAAATTAGATAATAAATCGGAAAAAAACAAGAAGAGATGCTAATATATGCATTTAAATATGCAAAATAATTCTGTAGGACCAGAAAATTAATATTTATATAGATTATTCTGATAATAGTTTTAGTACTTGTGACTGTAATCATGTAATCGGTAGTCAATTACAAAATGTTCACCTCTGATAAGAAGAAAGTGAATAGTACGCATATTATTATGTATATACGCATATATTTACGTATTTACAGTTATCTTCCATTTGTTTTTATCTTCTGAAAACATTACTGTGTGATCTTGGGATTAGTGACAAAACTCTTCTCAACAGCATCTTAATATCAATAACACTTCAATCGATAAACAAAAAAAAAAAAACCTTGCATTATACAAGAAATTAATTAAATCATAACACTAAACAAATAAATTGATGAATACAAAACAAGAAAGAACACATTGAGTGCCCGACTTCGACAATGTTGAAACTGCTATTGAATTCATTGTTGTGATGTTTTGAACAACAGACAAAAAGAGCATTCGTTTTGTGTGATTGTCACAATGGTTTGAATTTTGTTATTTTTGTTATTATTGTAAATCAGTGTCGGAAAAGATGACATCATATGAAGTACAGCCCACAACGGGGAAGATAGGCTACATTGTCTTCAGCAGCCTCTTCTGTATTGACAAGTGAAGTCTGTGGTGTACCATTTTGTTACAGATATTTAAGTGTTACATAAAACTTTGTGTTTACTGTGTAAAAACCATCAGTTATCATTCTCGTCTGCATTGACAGGGTGCGAATTGATGAGGGGAGCGATGCTAGGGTCGTTCCTCCCTCGAGAATTTTGTGTCTCATGCTGAAATAATATTAAATTGCTCCTGCCAGGACAATATTTATCCCTTCCTCATTCCTTATATGTATTGAAAATCTGAATTCAGAATATTGTTCACGTAATGTACGTTTCAAATCCGGAATCTAACAACATTTCTTGTTTGTTCTTATTCTGTAACAATAAAAACTGAAATTGTCAGAAAGCGATTCACAGACTAGTCTAAGAATTCAACAAGCACACAGAAAAACAAGGCATATCTTGTATCTCCTCTCTCTTGTATGGAGAAGGAACCCGAAGGCTTACACTGCAGCTTGAGGCTTATTGTGCTTAACACTCTTATACTGTGAATGATTGGGTAGCTGAATGGCTGCACTCCTGTGCAAGTACAGCACACAGCACTGGGAACTAATCCCGGGCTGTGGTATGGGATGATGATGATACTTACTTACTGGCTTTTAAGGAACCCGGAGGTTCATTGCCGCCCTCACGTAAGCCCGCCATTGGTCCCTATCCTGAGCAAGATTAATCCAGTCTCTACCATCATATCCTACCTCCCTCAAATCCATTTTAATATTATCTTCCCATCTACGTCTCGGCCTCCCCAAAGGTCTTTTGCCCTCCGGCCTCCCAACTAACACTCTATATATATTTTTTCTGGATTCGCCCATATGTGCTACATGTCCTGCCCATCTCAAACGTCTGGATTTTATGGTCCTAATTATGTCAGGTGAAGTATACAATGCATGCAGCTCTGTGTTGTGTAACTTTCTCCATTCTCCTGTAACTTGATCCCTCTTAGCCCCAAATATTTTCCTAAGAACCTTATTCTCAAACACCCTTAATCTCTGTTCCTCTCTCAAAGTGAGAGTCCAAGTTTCACAACCATACAGAACAACCGGTAATATAACTGTTTTATAAATTCTAACTTTCAGATTTTTTGACAGAAGACTAGATGACAAAAGCTTCTCAATCGAATAATAACAGGCATTTCCCATATTTGTTCTGAGTTTAATTTCCTCCCGAGTGTCATTTGTTTGTTACTGTTGCTCCAAGATATTTTAATTTTTCCACCTCTTCGAAGGATAAATCTCCAATTTTTATAGTTCCATTTCGTACTATATTCTGATCACGAGACATAATCATATACTTAGTCTTTTCGGGATTTACTTCCAACTCTATCGCTTTACTTGCTTCAACTAGAATTTCCGCGTTTTCCCTAATCGTTTGTGGATTTTCTCCTAGCATATTCACGTCATCCGCATAGACAAGAAGCTGATGTAAGCCGTTCAACTCCAAACCCTGTCTATTATCCTGAACTTTCCTAATGGCATATTCTAGAGGGATGACGATGATATGTGAATTAATGATGGCTAAATGAGTCCTAGGTCCAACGCCGAAAGTTACCCAGCAATTAATTCTGCTTTAATTGGTTGAGAGGAAACCCTGGAAAAAGACCAAGCGAGGTAACTTGTCTACTCACAGCATGACAAGTTGACAAAAATACAGGAGTACAAAACAGAACTGAGATGAGTGATGACTATTATAAACGTACACCCCCTTCACAAAAACCCTGGTTTAGAGTAAAGTTTTGTCGCTGGTGTTGAGTGCACGAGCTTACATTGCATCTTATGTGACATGGCAGCATTCCACGGAAGATGGTGGCCCATCTGTATCCAAATTGTTTCTTAATGCAATATTCCAAATAAGCTTTCACCCCCTTACAGTTTTTGTCGACAACAACTGTATACTTCAAACAGCGCGCGCTGGGATAACAATGACTTGTATAGAGAATGAATGTAGCTTATATCAGAGTCAAATATTCTTAATTTTAAGGGACACGGACATTGGTCTAAATTGAGTTTTACTTTAAATGTTAATATCCCAAGCGTGTTGAAATGGAATAACAATGGCGGCCGATTGCGCTATTCTGGGTATCCACGGATTCTGGGCCGAAAATTAGTGTCTTTCGTGTTAAAATGCTGTGTTAATTTTTTTTTGCGCGATCGTGTTTTTTGCTCTATTTACAGCTATACCTTTTTTTTTAAACATGGGAAATGACAGTTAAGCGCCCGAACTTGGAACTACAGTGCTATGTTGCCGATATGGACTACCACGCTGCCAGCTGATGGAAGCTGGCAATTGACGTTATTGAAACATTCATTGACAATTGACGCGAAGGTAAGAAAACAATACAAAAATCGACAGAAAATTAAAGACGAAACGTACCAATGCTAACAATGTGTGCACAATAAATGTCGCCAAGAGAGCTATTAAGCACTCGCCACGTGGGAACGGTAAGTTTGGCAACTCAATCGTTGTTACAATAGCAACAGGCCTACCACGTTATGTGACATTCAGTTGTTTTTCCGATCGCAACGCTCCTGTCATGTCCCACATTTCAAAACAACAAGTATATTGCTGTTAGGTCTTGAAAGTTAGAATTCCCACACAGAAACTTGTTGCTAGGGAAACCATTCTTCATAACATAAAACGATACTAAAAATAGACCCATTACAGTGCACTTATTGTTACTTATTCTCCGCGGCAAATCTCCTGCGTACGAGGAGAACCAATCGGAGATCGTTTCGGCGTTGTAATATAGACGTCTTGTGCCAGAGTGGTCTCGTGTGAGAGAGAGACGGTGATTCCGGAGCCAGAGGGAGGGAGAAACCAGTTTCCCTGCTGCGTTAAATATCACGTTGTAGCTCCTAAGATAGTCAATCAATCGCGCTATAATTTTTATGATTGATAGGTGAATGTCTGAGGAAAGCATATAAAAAAGTTCGAGATCAAAATCTTTTTTCGGAAACAGAGAGAAAAATTAGTAACTTCGAAGTGATCTGTTCAAAATAGACATTTACTCCTTACAGTTGGTAAGCGGCATTTTTTTTAAGGTGGGGTCAAAGTAAGAGAAATGTCGAAAAAGAATGGAAATTACTTTTAAAAGTTATTGCTACTCAAAACCTTCAGTAGTTTCCGAGTTACGCCGAGTTAAACGACCGTTTTCGCTTCGTCGAAAGACTCAAGACTCAGCCTTTTGTCTGTTAAAAGAGACTGGACTATTAAAAAAAGAACTCGTAAACTCTAAATATCAATCGTGCGTGGTCTGCGTAAAACACAACCTTTTGTCTCTCTTTTATCATTACCATTTGCTTTACTGAATTTCAAGTTGTAACAGAAATATTCTTTCACATGAAAGAGAAATTATCTGCGTTTTGCGCAAATATGAATACAGAGGAAGAATGATAAAAGTGTATCAGCTTGAAAGTAGGTCGTTGGCTATCGAGGGAAAATACGTTACTTGCCTTCTAACGAAAGTAGGTCACTTGCCATCCAGTGAAAGTAGGTGACTTGCCATCCAGCGAAAGTAGGTCACTTGGTATCCAGCGATAGTAATAAATAAATAAATAGTAATACTTATACTAGTTACTTTCTCATTGGGCAAGTGTCATTATGTATACAATAATATTTGATGCATATATAGGCTATATATTTATTCCTTTCGTATCGGTGCTCATAGTTAATACTTGTAAGTTTACTAGTTTCGAACTCAGGAAATAATGCTCTAACTGGACTCAAACTATATCCTTTTAGTATTTTGACATTTTTAATAAATTGCTTCCCAGTGATAGCGATATCATTAAGTTTACAAGTGGAACTAGGGAAATAATGCCCTCTCTGGGTTCAAACTAATGCCCTTTCAAGTTTGCGCTTACGTTTCCTTTGCCGATCGGACTTCTGGACCCGGATGCATAGTGTCGGAGCCTTCTTTAGTTACAAGCCGGGGCATGGGTAGGTTTGGCAACGCAGAGTGGAGGCGGGAGATTTTAGAGTGATATTGTGTTTGCTCATTGCTTTCGTTATACGTAACGCGTATTTTTTCAATATTACTTCATGCACAAAGGTAAGATCAAGATTCAGAGTAGTGATGTAAATTATTACGGATTCGAAAATAGTGTTTTATTGCAATCAATTAGCTATACTTCAGAATACGGCGTAAGTAGGCTACTTACATACAAAGGCTGCCACTTAAAATAATTACAAAAAAAAACATGTTTTTATTGATAGTACGAAGGTAAATGAATAAATAAAAAAAGATATTCCTTGCACCGAAAATAATAAAATCAATAATGCAATAAAGACGTAAGTTCCTACGCAGTATTCTTAAGTTCCATTCAGTTAACAAATTTGTGGCTAGCAAATTGACAATGTTTTGCGACTTAATGGTGTTTCATCTGTCAAAGGTTTAGGATATATTTAAATATTATCTTATGCGATTATCTATCGTGTTTTTCTACAAATATTTCAGATGCCTAAAAAGTGCTGCGTGCCTATGTGTCGTAGCAACTACAATACCAAAACAGATGGTTATGTCACTACATTTAGATTTCCTGTTGATCCTGAACAAAGGCAGAAGTGGGTTAGAAATATAAAAAGAGGCAATTGGGAACCCCAGAAAGATTCTGTAGTATGCATAAAACATTTTTCAAATGACAGTTTTTCAAAAGGTGATACATTGTGTGATTCCAAAGGAAATGTTCTTTTTGTACCTCCTAAGCCCAATGAGCTTCTTTCGGATAAATAAAATAATGACGTACTTTCGCAATACCCTATTCCAATCAATTAACCATTATATGGCTAGTAAATTGACAATGTTTTGCCGCTTAATGTTGTTTCACATCTGACATGAAAGGTGTAGGATATCATATGCATTTTAATTTCATGTGATTATGTCGTGCTTTTCTATAAATATTTCAGATGTCCAGGAAGCCAGTTTTAGTTTGAACCTGGCCAGTCACCATAACAATACTGTTATCCTAAATTATTTGTTATAAACTTTTTAAAATATAATTTTAAATAAATATAACTACAGAAAACAAGCTAAGAATGTGAATTATGCAAATAGGCCTAAAATAAAATGTAAACAGAAGAAACTATTGACATTCCTATTATAATAAAAGTATGAGGATGTAAATACAGTTAAGCCAAGTAAAACAATCTATGAAAAAATGAAAACACATCCCTTCAACATAATACGTAACAAAACGCAACATTATCTATTAAGTACATGTATGTATCAATTAGCGTAAACTCAATGGACTTTAAATCCTGTAAATACGAAACCAACAAAGTGATTATATGCATCTACAAATTATAGATAGTTCTGACGTATAGCAGGCATTCCGAATCTTCAACAAAACTGCAACATTTATGGGATCACAAAACAGCTGTTTACAATGACTTTGAAAACCAACGGCGTAACTTTATTGATATAGCAGGCGAGACCCAACAATTTGACTAGAATTGTGATACACACAAGCCATAAATAAGAATATAAAAATGTGGTTATACAATATTTAATATTTAATAGAATAGTCAATTACTTTGTCATCCATAACCGTAAAAATTCCCAAAGACTGCAACCATTTTATTTTCATTTATTGTTTTGTTTTTTTTTTATCACCAACACGCATTTAGTTTATAATACATCAACAATTAACGTTTGGTACGACCGTAAACATAATTCCATCGACACACACTTATATTGTAACATTAATTTACATTGAAAATCGGCATTAGCACAAACACGTGTACTGTACGGTCAGCCTCCGGGTGACAGTTAATTACAGTGTTGCCGACGTATGGTCCCGGCTTGTAACTAAAGAAGGCTCTGATAGTGTCTTATCAGAAGATAGAGAGCATTGTTGTCATATACAATGCGACTCTGGTATCCACTGAAGAAACTTCGTCCTCTAGTCGTTAGATAAAATCAACGAGCACAGAAGACAGAAGAAGGTATTTTGTGCTCGTTGAATAAAACCGTAAGCGCTACAATACAACAGCCTTTGAATCGGGGTTGCCATATGTACGACTATATATATATATATATATATATATATATATATATATATATATATATATATATATATATATATATATATTTTTTTTTTTTTTTTTTTTTTAATATGGGACATGACAGCAGCGTTGCGATCGGAAAAACAACTGAATGTCATATAGCGTGGTAGGCCTGTTGCTGAGAGGATAAAAAAGAGGTCTGTTGCTATGGTAACAACTGTTGAGTTGCCAACAGTTTGCACATGGCGAGTGCTTAATAGCTCTCTTGGCGACATTTATTGTGAACACAATGTTAGCATTGGTACGTTCCGTATTTGATTCTCTGTCGATTTTTGTATTGTTTTCTTACCTTCGCGTCATTTGTCAATGGATATTTTAACGTCAGCCATCTCGTGTATATATATATATATATATATATATATATATATATATATATATATCATCTAGACTGTGACTATAAATTAAGATTTTATAATAGTATTAAGTGTTTGACTTTTTCCATATTCTAGCTGTAAGCATGTATGAATACCATGGAATGTTAATAAAGACAATACAATACAATGACAATTGTTAGCTACCATCAGCTGGCAGCGTGATAGTCCATATTGGCAACATGGCACTGTAGTTCCAAGTTCGGCCGCTTAACTGTCATGTTCCATCTTTAAAAAAAAAAAACAAGTATAGTCGTACGCATACGATTATTTTGACTAATTGTACGAGGTAAAACCGAACTCTGTGTCGTTCGCAATTTTGTACGACTATTTTACTGAAGGGATAAAATTATTTTCGAACTTATAATGTTGGTCTATATTTAAAATAAAATTATCGGTTAATTCGTCCCTTTTCTATACAACTTTTCTTCATTCACAGTATATCATTGACTAATATGAAAGAAACATGCTTTAAAGGGATAAAAGATCCTTTGAAAATAAATATGGTGACTACACTTGTCATGTAAGTCATAATTCGTGATCTTGAGCTCCAGATTTCATGTACGGTGCGGTTATATAAAACTAATATGAGTTCAGAGATCTACCAACTTCAGTGTATGTTGAAATATGGAAATATTTTATCAATGAAATAGTACTGCATTAGGATTAAGAAGTCTAAACGCGCCGACATTTTAGCGCTGTCGGGTTTGAGTCGACTGGGGGTGGATTAATTTGATGTAATCACAGTCTAGTATATATATATATATATATATATATATATATATATATATATATACAGTCGCGAAGCTCAATACGTAGTAAATATGCAAACATTAGGTAGTTGCTCACCACTAGGATCGCTAATATCGCCTCATCACAGGCAATGCAAAATAGTACCGTCACAGTCTATTGTTTCTAGCACCCTCAAAACTCAAACTTCGTGACTGTATATATAGTAGAATGTGATGTAATCATCAGCTGCCGGTTTGATTGATATAAAATATCTGCCGACACGCCGACCAAAGATAACGTTTCCGGCCAAGTGTCATCGTGAATGCTTTATGGGGATGACAGTGTCGATGAAGAATGGTAATTTGAATGCTAAATGTCATTGTTGTTATCAACTATAATTAGTAATATTCTTGATTGGATGAAGAAATGGACGCTGATTTGTTTAAATGTTGAATGTCATTGTGGATGTGAACTAGAAATATTTCTAATTGGAACTAAAATTTTATGGTAGTCATATGTCATATGAGGCACTTATTTGGGTGTTACGTGAAATATATTTCTGCGCACTATCTATAAAAATTGTAAAATGAATGCACGACAATTTTATGCTAAAATACGACATTTTTCATAAGTTGGTACGACAGTTGCGTTTCCTTTATCTGGCAACCCTGCTTTGAATCACGTGGTCAGTGTTACCAACCGGACGGAAATTCTGTCAAAACTGACGGAATTTCAACGTAGCGGACGGGAAAAGAATGACTTTGACGGGTGACGGGTTTTCTGACGGAAAATTACGATTTAATGGCTTTTGACTTTTCTAGCGGCTGTCATTTTTAATTGTTTAATTTTTTGGGGGATTTTACTTTTTCTTTGAACAGCCCCACCCGTGCCGTACAATGTTAAGGAATCACCTGTTTCAAATTTCCTTGTAATCAAGCCAGAGGTTGAGGAATTATTATTTTAATCAAAATTGGTAAGTAAGTAGTGTTAAATTTGCTTTTTATTTGTATATAAACATGAGAGGGTCTTAATATTTTTTAAATTTTGACGGATTCTGACGGATTTTCAGATGTTAGACTGACGGGGATAAAATTTATGTGTTGGCCACACTGCACGTAGTATTCCGGTGCGCTGAGCGCCATGCTTTGACATAAGGATATACATTGCAGGTACAATCATACGGTAATTAATTTATTCCAGGCTTTCTGATAAATTTTACACTATTTACCGCATTTATAATAATTCTTATGGTTGTTAGGTAATTTGCTAGGCGACGTCGTTGCATATAGACCACTTTTACACTAGACCTAACGTTAGTGTATACAACGTAGGCTATACTAAAACACTAACCTAAACTAACGTAACCTGTCACAGATTAAGGAAAAGGTTAGGTTAGTTTAGTTTAGAGTTTTAGTATATCTTGCAAAAACAAATTTTAGGTTTAGTGGAAAAGTGGTCTATATGCAACGACGTCTCCTAGCAAATTACCGAAAATTCTTGTACAGGCTACATTGTATCTGTTCCAGTATGCTTAAACTTTTCACAAATGTGTGAATTGTTTTATGTGTGGGTCCGTCTTTATGAAATCATCAATAAACTTTTGCCTTAATATCACCATACAACGACCTTTCCAACTTCCACATCACAATAGCCACCCTCTCTCGTATGATAAACTATGCAGACTCAGTTACTTTTAACGACAGAACACATGTTTAACTGTTGTCACAAAGGCAATGCATGGACTCTAGCAGCAAGTACACATATACAATGTATCTGCAATCCACTACCACACACAACTTACCCCTATTTCTACAAAATCGATAGACCTACTTAATCTTTGGACACTCTGTATTTTACTATTTTGTGTTCGCAGTCATCCCCAAATTGAATTAGGTGAGTGAAGTCTTACTGTAAATTTGAAGAGCCTCTGGGTCTGAATATATCTATGACAGTGACAGAAGCAAGGATCAAAGTTGGAGTCTCTAATAACAGGCTTCTGCTCACTTGGGAGTGACTTGAACTTGATACTCCTTTATATCGCTTCTGCCTTCGCAATCTAGTGATACAACATACAGCAAATGCAACAGAATTTTCGACATCATCTAGGCCTACATCTGCTACAAATGAAGTGGATAACAAGTAATATTTCAAAAGTTTCTGTCCTGTCGAGCAAAGCAGTGTGAGGTAAAAATATTGCACTGGTGAATTAATGAAAAATGTAGGTCTACATAGAACTTTACACTTAAATTCACATAAGTTACCTATAGTTCAGAATGTTAATCATCATACAGTTTGTTCCAAACATTTCACTGTCGTAAATTCAGAATAACTGATGCCAGCAATCTTCTCTGTGAACAACTTTCGGGTTCAATTCCATTATTTATTTATGAAGCTTAATATCATACCACATATTATACAATTTTTTTTATTGCATATGACATTGAATTGTGACATTTTTGTCGAGTCTAACCTTACTTTTTCGTGTGTTCGTGTTCATTGATGTTCTCTTTAATTTATTTTCAGATTCTTGCCTAGTGTAGTCAGGTCGAAACTTTTTCAATTGGGCAGTGTCTGCATAGAAGCCATGAAGGATGAAATCTGCAGGTAAATTGTATGATAATACTTTTGTCAAATATTGAATACGTGTATGCACGACCGTGAAACCATGAAACATGTCATGAAATCACTACCTATATAAAGAAGACATTGTGAACACTGGGACTATTTTGTCACAAACCTCGGAATTCCAATATCACAAGTAAGGGGTCATTCCACTATAACAAAGGTTACATTCTTACATGGGTTTCATGGTTGAACTTTTTGTGTAGTCAACTACACACTAGAACAGTAGGACTACTTTGAAACATACCTGATAGTAGAGGATAGTTTGAAGATTATATATAGTGCCAAAAACATAATCTTGTGATGGTGCATATTCTTGTGTTTACAATTTGGAAAAATGTAACAAACGTTACATCAAAGGATATGGATTCTTAAGTTATGAAAGACTCGTGAATCTGTGTTCTTATGATACTTTATGTCACATAAAAAATATAGCTTCAATCTAGGAAAAAAGGTCGGGTCTATATGACTATAGGATATCGGTAGTATGTTTATGAGAATATATGTTGGCTAGATTGGGGAATGGGGTGATGTCATAAGATTGACGTCATCGGTTAGTAGGGTTACGGGTAGGGTTCGTGTTTGCGGGTAAATATAGAGGTCGCTGTGGATTCCGGTGGTTAGGTTGGTATAAGTGTAAATTTTATTGGTGGATGGTACCGGTAAAGTATGTGTTTGGATGGTGTGTAAATCATTCTATTATTTGTTCAATTCGTGAGCAGTTGGCTACTGGTGATTTGTTTGGCTATGAAGTGCGTTGCTGGCCCAAGAGGAGTGAAACGGAGGGCTGAACAAGGTCGACGTATGTGAGAAGGTTAGAGGGCTAGTTGAGGTGATATCTCAGTGACATGAGGTCGAATACTGTGAATTCAATGATATAAGTGCGTTTTCTCTGCCGTGTATAGTGTCTAATTGCCGAAATTTCACCTATGGGATCGTGTTGATGATATCCTATTTTGAATAAGAGCGGATGGGTTGTATTCCAGAATGGGATGTTGTGAAATTGTTTTGCTGATATCCTATTTTGGATAAGAGCGGATGGGCTCTGTTTCAGAATGGGATATCTTCAATTTGTGTGATTATTCTTTTTAGATAGTTTTATTTACTCGTCGTGTTGGTTTATGTCGGCCATGTTGTGACGTCACTGCGTTGTGACGTAACTATCGCCATGTTGTGACGTCATCGTTTGTCAAACTTGACGAAAATTAAGCGATATGCTATAATAAAAGAATCCCAAAAGGTCTGCGCACACCAACGCGGGACGCGGGAGCAACAGCGAAACTTGTAATCCTGCGATCGCTGCAAAATTCGTCGTTGTCTTCACACCAAAGCGGGATGCAGTCGCGAATAGGATGCTTCTTGTAGTTGCCGAAGATGATCATAGGTTGGTTCATATAGTACTACACTCTTGCTGTTACAGCGGAACCATTGTTAACCGAAACTCCGGTTGAGAGAACAGACATTTTTTCATACAATAAGTTATGTTCACATTCATTACTGCGCCCTCTGTGGCTTTCACCAAAGACTTTATACTAACAAGACGGACATCTTACAGTGTTTCGCACGATATAATAGGGAGACATCTTGCATGTGACGCTTCTACCGGCTCCACCTCTCAAATCAGGGGAGAATTCAAACTCTTCATTTAATTTTCGGGACTGGATGAGGAAATTAGTGTTCGTAAGATGCATATTTTGTTGAGTATTTAGCTTAAATGTAACAGGAAAATCATTTTGAAGGGGAAAAGTGATTAAAAAACAAAAGTTACACAATTCTTCTTCACTTTATTGATTCTAATGCATAACATTAATCATACATTACTTTTTTAGCTTTTGGATTCTTTGATGCACATTTTTGTGTTCTTTCTTCCTTTTCCTTTTTGAGTGATTTTTGATTTAGTACATTGACACATTTATCAGTAAAAACATTCAAACAACAAATAACATTTACACATGTAGGAATTTGGATGCATTGTTTCAACTTGTCTTTTGCATTGTTCCTGTTGCTCTCTAAAAACTCAAGAAACTGTGAATTATACACATCTGAAATTACAATGTACGTACAGTGCAACAGCATTGGTGTTTGGGAAGCACATATTTCTAGTACTTACTTACAAATGGCTTTTAAGGAACCCGAAGGTTCATTGCCGCCCTCACATAAGCCCGCCAGTGGTCCCTATCCTGTGCAAGATTAATCCAGTCTCTATCATCATACCCCACCTCCCTCAAATCCATTTTAATATTATCCTCCCATCTACGTCTCGGCCTCCCTAAAGGTCTTTTTCCCTCTGGTCTCCCAACTAACACTCTATATGCATTTCTGGATTCGCCCATATGTGCTACATGCCCTGCCCATCTCAAACGTCTGGATTTAATGTTCCTAATTATGTCAGGTGAAGAATACAATGCGTGCAGTTCTGTGTTGTGTAACTTTTTCCATTCCCCTGTAACTTCATCCCGCTTAGCCCCAAATATTTTCCTAAGCACCTTATTCTCAAACAACCTTAACCTATGTTCCTCTCTCAGAGTGAGAGTCCAAGTTTCACAACCATACAGAAGAACCGGTAATATAACTGTTTTATAAATTCTAACTTTCAGATTTTTGGACAGCAGACTGGATTATAAGAGCTTCTCAACCGAATAATAACACGCATTTCCCATATTTATTCTGCGTTTAATTTCCTCCCGAGTGTCATTTATATTTGTTATTTGAATTTTTCCACCTCTTCGAAGGATAAATCTCCAATTTTTATATTTCCATTTCGTACAATATTTTGGTCACAAGACATAATCATATACTTTCTAGTACATATCATATTTCTAGTACAGTACTCTTTATAGAAAATATGAGTGTTGTGACCTTGCTGCATTTCACCCTATTTCACATCGCATTACAGCATAAGTGGGAAAATAAAATATTAGCTTTTTGTTTGTTTTTTTTTTTTTTTTTCTACAAGGAAGATCTAAATTAGCAGAAAAAAGTTAACTAAATGGGGAAATTACAGAGTTACATGGAAACTATAGGGCTAAATATAAATGTTATATTTCATTGTAATAATTATTATTTAAAATCGTTACAAAAGCGGCAAGATACTTACTGCAGCTTGTTCTTCAGAAATCGAAAGAAAGATCGGGAATCCTTTTGTATTTCCTGATTATTGCAACCATATACTGCATAATACCATGAACAAATGCTGGGTAACTTTCTGTGCTGGACCTCGGACTCATTTCACCGGCATTATCACCTTCATTTCATTCAGATGCTAAATAACCTAGATGTTGATACAGCGTCGTAAAATAACCAAATAAAATAAAAATAAAATGCATAATACTTTCCAGACATTCTTCGGATCTTCTTTGTACATGCTATATTACTACACTACCATAAACACTATGAATAAATTGAGATTAATCACAGAGTAGCTGAATCTTAATGGCACATGTAGAGCACATTGTTGACTCTTCGCAAGGTCAAGCCGCTAGAGGCGCTGTTGTTCATGTTGCTCAGTATTTCGCAAAGATATCCATCTTGTTAGTATAAAGTCTTTGCTTTCACTGATTGTGAAAAATTTGTAAAGTTTTCTTTAACATGCATTCTCTAATACAGTGGTATTCAATCAATGATTGTCTTGATTATGTATGTTAAAATGGTAAAATATTTATTTTATTATACCTACTTGTTGATAATTATTGGATTAGGCCTATATTATAGTTTTTTTTTTGCAATATCAATTCTTGTTTTTCCTTGCTTGAATAACATTTTACGTAAATCATTATTATTATTATTATTATTATTATTATTATTATTATTATTATTATTAAACAATAGTTACTGATGCATTAATAATAATAATAATAATAATAATAATAATAAAGGTAAAAGGTATAGTAATAATAATTATAATGTCTGAAAGTAGAAGACACCTGTAGTCCACTTTCACAATTAAAACGAATGAGAGAGAACGAAATCTGAAGGAAAAACACATAACTGAAAACAATCAATTTTCCAAAGTAAATGAACCAAATGAAGAATGTAGTTCGAAAAGCAACATTTTTAATTTAACAAATCCAGACTTACGAGAAACAAAATTGTAAATTTAATTAAATCACACTGAAAATTTGTATATTATTATTTAAAAGTTTATAATCTTCGTACTCGATGAGTAATGCAAAATTAATTAAAGAATTTTCACGATACACAGTGTTTAGTAATGGAACATTTCATCCTTGCGAGGCGAACCTAGCGGCAGAAATTGTAATAACGCTCCTAATGCACTCTGTTAACTGTTCAGTCACCATTGCCAAAATGAATGCGGGACGTGGGAAAACGCTGCTTGCAGTGAACTGCGAGTAGAACGCTGCAGTCCCGCCATCTAGGCGGGATTGTGTCGCTGCGGTGTGAATGGATTCATATCCCGCTGTACTCACAATAATTCGCGTCGGTTTCGCATTTGCTCCCGCGTCCCGCGTCGGTGTTCGCAGACCTTCAATCTAGGAAAATTGCTGAACTAAATGACATAAACGTTTTTAATTCTACAGATGTATGTTACCTGAAAATAATTCTAAACTTAGAGTAACAAACATTACAACAGTGTAACAAACATTAGAGTCAGCATTGAACACTTTGTAAAAAAACATCCTAGTGACAATTTAAAAAAATGATGTCTTTTATGTTTCTTAAGTGGTTCAACATCTCCAGTATTTGAGAAGACCATAACTGTTTGGTGTGGCAACTTTCACATATCGGGTTTGTTGGATTCATACTGCTGACAATGCACTTTTCCATTCTTCTAAATATTGAATGAATTTTCCCATAAGGGACATAAAAACAATGTAGCCTATATTGTGATGTCATGAAATTGCTCAACATTTTCTTGTAGAACTTGCTTCCATACACTTCTTAAGAGTAACTCCATGAAGATTTTCGATTCTGCTGTTCCTTTCATCCGCTTGTTTTATTGTATATGTGATTCGACACTTGAATTAGCTGATTATTGAATGAAAAGTGGAGATTTCATTTAGGCTTGAACAGATGTCACCTTCCTATTGCTTGGTGTGAACCTCACCACAGTCATCATCAATTTTTGTAATCGGTGTGGATTCAATATCTACACTTTCTTGTAAACTTTTTTTCGTACAGTTCTTATTTTAAATTTCACAACCTGTTTCTTTTGAAGCTCATGGACGGTTCTTGATTTTTCATTTATTTCGCAGGGTGCTGCTGAAATCATAAACTGTATATTTTCACAATAAGGACAACAGCACACTACCTGATAGCATTATACAAGTGATTGTGTAAAATGGATAATGAATCTCTCAATACCATTAGACAAATTTTGTTAATGTCCTCATTAGAAAATTTAAGAGAAAGGAGAATGGTTTTGGTTAACTTAATTGAAGTTCCCCTAGCGCCAAAAAGAAGTCCTTTCACTTCCCATGTATTAATATTCATTTTGTATCTCTTGCTGAAGTGAGGAATACATGGGTTGTAAATAGACTGCTTTTCATCGTTAACGTTATTGGCTTGTTGATCATCCTTCTCAAAACGGACAGTGGGGTCAAGAATGAGGCTTCTTTGATTCCAGCGATCGATGGCTATAATGTCTGCTCTTCTTGTTGACCCATTCTCAGCCAAGCAGTGCACTTCTTTGTAAACCTCCCACTTTGCCTTCCAAAGAGTGGTTGCGATGGAGCTTCTCACTTTATGGTGGTGATTGTTCCTCAGTAGTTCTCCTTTAGGACAATAACCCAAAACATGCCCAAGGGTTTCTACTTCGCTGCATCCTGGATGACGACAGTTTTGATCTTGAAAGGAACTACCTGGCACCGATCGTACTGCTGCAATGTTTGTGGACATCTTTATGGCATTAGTCCACTCTGAGGATGATATCCCTCTTCTATTACTAATCCAAGAGTTGTTTTTTGGATCTTCACTGTAAGTTACCACTCCTTTGCCTTTTTGTGGAAGACGACACCAATTATTAAACGACCTCTGCCGTAACTCAGATCTTAAACTTCGGCCTGTCATCGAATGTGCTTCTGCATTGTTGGGAATGTTTAATTGTGAAAGAGCTTCTTGTTTTTCAGTTTCAAGATTCCTGCAGAAATGGAGATGTTCGTCATTTATTTTTAAAAGACTTCTGGCAATGTTATAGTGTTGGAGGTGTACTTCCCATTCAGCATTAAATAAACCAAGGCCACGAAGATTCTTCGGAGCATATAGCATGTCATTCGGACAATCGTGCAGTAAACCCACAATTTCCTTAGCATCTGTCCGGACAATTTTATCAATATCATGTAAGAAAGATTTTGGAATCTTATTCAGTGGTGTACTTTGGAGCGAATAAATGATCTTGGGCCATATATACTGATTCATAATATTCAGTTTTTGATCAGGTTTTAGTAAATTGGTGGTGGTTAACTTGTCAATATCTTTACCAAAAGTTGGAATAATACTTGGTTGATCAAATACAATTTCTGCAGAAAATGTAATTCCCAAATATTTGATGATTTCACCCGGTCCAATAGAATTAATTGTATTTCCACAATTCAAAGTGATAGTGTCTTGGCTGAGATTACCATTTTAATGTTAATGAGACTACATTTTTGGGGGTTAATATTCAAACCAATTTTTGATAAATTTTGAATTGTCAAATCCGTTAATATAGAAACTGACTCGACCTTACTAATGAGGGCCAAATCATCGGCGAAGGCAAGAATTGAGACAGGGCTAACAGTAGGAGGTAACTGGTAACCGTATTTCAGGTTCAGTTAATTCTTTAAGAATATTATCAATAGCCAAGTTGAAGAGAACCGGGGATAAAGAAGAACCCTGAGCTACTCCTTTATTAAGGTATTTGTCACCACTTTTATTTAAGCCTGTTTCTATTTTGATAATGTTATCTTCTATTAAATTAATAATTAAGTCTCTGAGATTGTTTGGCATATCCACATGGTAGAGAGATCGTTTTAAATGCTCATGTCCTATATTATCGTAGGCTTTACTTATATCAAGGAAAGCTACGCAACAGTTCTTCTTCTCCAATTTTGCATCCTGAAGACACCCGTTGATAACTGATGAATTTATATGAGTGCCAGGTATAGATATAAACCCACGTTGCTGATTTGTCAAGTTAACAAAATTGCAGAGAAATTTATCAAGAACCTTCTCTATTATTCTTCTCACTACTGAAAATATTGATATCAGCCTCCAGTTCTTCAACTGGTCTTCTTCACCACCTTTAAATAGTAAAATTGTCCTAGCTGTCTTAAGAACATGAGGACATCTTTTAAACTTCAACATGGCATTAGCAAGTAAACAAAGTACTTTACTCATCTTTAGTTCCTTCATTGTTCTCATGATTACACGATCTGGACCAGAAGATGTGTCAACTTTAATTTTTGAGATTGCCATATTTATATCATGTTCAGATATCTGAATATCCTCTTCTGAAGATAGAGGATCAATAATCTCTAGTGGTGTTAAGTCATTTGTTTTACTAAACCTATTTGTAAAATATTCAGAAATATTATTAATAGGTATTTTACACATTTTATTATTTTGACTGTTCATTATGTTTCTCACTACTTTACGCCATTGATTAAAATACTGATACTGAGCCACTTCATATTGATATTGTTTTTTATGTTGTATTCGTTCTCTTGCAGCGAATCTACCAGGATTTTTCGTAGATAAGTGGGAAATATCCCTTTATATTCCGAGTGATATAATGTTAACAGTTGTAATCAAGATGTATAATTAGTTCACTTCTGCTACAAATATTAAATTCCGTTTGATTTTAGAACATTGGGATGAATGCAAAAGTACTGAATGACAAGTGTCCCCCCCCCCCCAGTTAAGCTTTTGTGTTACATGTGGATGCACAATTACAATATCACTGGACAACAAATTTTAGCTTATTTGTGCTTCAGATAAAAATGCTCCATTGATTATCATTTATGAGTATCAATCGAAGAAAATATTGGGTATGTAATGAATTTTTACATGGTCTAACAAAAACATAGCTTATCTCTATATTACAAACAGCGCCACTTTGCCTGTCACTTGTATTCCATCTCTGAAATATCCCTTACAATAATCCAGCAATAATCAGCAAGCATAGAGATTCTCCACTGCTCCTGATATTGTCTCTCCATTGTGAAAATTACTTGATGCAAATGATCTCCATGCTAGTCACTCACTGCACTGGAATTGTCTGGGAAGAAGTCTAAATAGGAGTGTAACATGTATTTTGAGTGACATATTGCACCTCATTATTTGGAAAGATGATATTAGACTGGCTAAAAAGTTCACATTTGCAAGCCTGCCCCCCCCACACACGCGCACCCCCACTGCTCTCTCTCT